>NC_061091.1:47515055-47581452 GCF_015104395.2 Macrobrachium nipponense
TTTTTAAGTAAAAGAAATAATTTTTGTTTTTGTATAGGGAACAAGTATACAATAAGCCATAAGTTTTACTTATACCATATAAAGTTTTTAATATGAAAGTGTGCTTTCAGTATAATCCTGTAATTGAAGAGAAATATTGTTTTATTCCCACTAATAATAACATATATTATTCATGTAGACCTATTCCAGTTGCACTAACCACTTTAGTGTGAAAAGAATGTGCTTCACATTTACCACTATTCTGCTTTGTGACTGTGATGTTCTCAGTTCTTCTCTTAGCTCTCCCAGATTGCTTTTGTGAGGTACCATATTTATTGTATTCGTATGTTTATTTATGAAGGAACCTACATTTGTCAGTCACTCAATGGGATTCAAATGAATACCCAGAATTCAAGTCTCTGTTGGATTTCTTTTTTATTTTTTATATGGGTATGTTTCACTTAGTTTTTCTTGGGACGTAATAATTTTTTGTAAAGTTATTGTTGCTTATGGACGGATTTCCCCTTGTTAGCAGCAGCAAGGATTTTCCACCGCTGCAAAGGCTTTTGGCCATGAGGGAAAGTTTCGTATTCAATCCAGAATGGTGTAATATTTTACTGTGTTATGTTTTCTTTGTACTATCATTTCCCTACTGGTTTTGGAGGGGTTAAAAAATTTTTTATTGGGGGGAGTGTAGCAGCAAATGTTGTTTGTGATGCTCAGTACTTGAGGTTATTGTTCATGAGAGTCCATTAAGTATACCTTAGCACATTTCATGGCCTATTAGCTAAGGTGTAGAGTTCCTTTATTGTCTTCACCAGATAAAGAGCACACCTATATTGTCTTGCTAGGAACAATGGTGCTCACCGCAGATCACATTCAGGGGCTGTGAAAATGGTATGGGAATCAGCAGTCTTAATTTCCACAAGTGAGATTGTGTATTCCCCAGGTATTTTTGAACTTCAGTAAAATACTGCGCCCACATATTTCAATGTTTGGTAGAATATGACTAATATATATACCGGAAGTAATGGACATCACATGGATAAATTTTTATTTAAAAAATCCATTATTTAATCAATTGTTTTTTCTTGCTTTCAGGAAAAAAAAAATTCAAGTTCTTTCTTACTTTTCAGTAATTACTCTTTATAATTTAATTTGAAGGGTATAACCCAAAATTTGGTGGTTTTTAGTTAGTGCCCTGGAAAATTTAAAGGCACCAGAGGCACGATTAAAACCAGGGCAGTTTTTGGAGCGTTTTCAGGCGGTGCTGGATACAGGCACATAGGCCACTATTAACCAATGGCGGAGGAAGTTTCAGGCAAGTTTTGCTGGATACAGGCACCATAGGCCACATTACCATGCTAGGAAGTTTTCAGGCCAGGTGCTGGATACCGGGCACCCAGAGGCAACTATTAACCATTGCAGTGGTAAGTTTTTCAGAGGCGTGCTGGATACGGGCACCAAAGGCCACTATTAACCATGCGGAGGAAGTTTTCAGGCAGTGCTGGATACGGGCACCAGAAGCCACTATTAACCCTCTTACGCCGAAGCCCTAAAAATCAAAACGTCTCCCGTATGCCGGGGCCAGTTTGGAGTGAGCGCGGAAGCGGAAAAAATAATTTTTTCAAAAAATCACAGCGCGCTTAGTTTTGAAAATTAAGAGTTCATTTTTGGCTCCTTTTTTTGTCATTATCATATGTAAATAATGCGATATATGGTAGCGACAAAAAAATATTCATACATAATTGTATTCAAATCACGCTGTGCAGAAAACGGTCAAAGCTAACGAGTTACTTTTTTTTCGTTGTATTGTACACTAAATTGCGATCATTTTGATATATAATACATTGTAAAACAATAAAAGCAACACCGGAAAAATATTATCACAAAATGATGTACGAATTCGTAACGCGCGGGCGTAAAAAAATGTTTTTTTCAAAAATTCACCGTAAATCACAATATTGTTCTAGAGACTTCCATTTTGTTTCAAAAGGAAGACAAATGATTGAATATTATGATACTGTAAGAGTTTTAGATTAGAATTGCAGATTTCGACCATTTCGGACGAGTTAAAGTTGACCGAATGTCGAAATTTTTATATATTTTTTTTATATGCACATATTTCGGAAATGGAAACAGCTACAACCTTCAATTATTTTTATTGTATTCTTCATGAATTTGCGCATATTTTGATATATAAAACTATAAAACGGCTAATATGAAAAGGAGCAAATATTAGGATAATGCGATCTACGCATTTCAGAGGTTTTCGGCCGCGAAGCGGCGCGCGGAGGGAAGAAAGATATTTTTTTCAAAAATTCACCATAAATCACAATATTGTTTTAGAGACTTCAAATTTGTTTCAAAATGAAGATAAATAAATGAAGATTACTAGGCCGTAAGAGATTTAGCTTACAATTACGTTTTTCGACCATTTCGATTGCGAAAAAGTTGACCGTACGTAGTTTTTTTTTCCAATTATTGTGATTTATATGCAGATATTTCAGAAAAGAGAAAAGCTACAACCTTTAATTATTTTTTGTTGTATTCTTCATGAATTTGCGCACATTTTGATATATGAAACTATAAAACGGTTAATATGAAAAGGAGTAAATATTAGGATAATGCGATCTACGCATTTCGGAAATTTTCGGCCGCGAAGCGGCGCGCGGAGGGAAGAAAGATATTTTTTTCAAAAATTCCCCATAAATCACAATATTGTTCTAGAGACTTCAAATTTGTTTCAAAATGAAGATAAATAAATGAATATTGCTAGGCCGTAAGAGATTTAGCTTACAATTACGTTTTTTGACAATTTCGATTGCATCAAAGTTGACCGTACATAGTTTTTTTTTCAATTATCGTGATTTATATGCAGATATTTCAGAAATGAGGAAAGCTACAACCTTTAATTATTTTTTGTTGTATTTTTCATGAATTTACGCACATTTTGATATATAAAACTCTATAAAACGGCTAATATGAAAAGGAGCAAATATTAGGATAATGCGATCTACGCATTTCGTAGATTTTCGGCCGCGAAGCGGCGGGCGGAGGGAAGAAAGATATTTTTTTCAAAAATTCACCATAAATCACAATATTGTTCTAGAGACTTCAAATTCGTTTCAAAATGAAGATAAATAAATTAATATTACTAGGCCGTAAAAGATTTAGCTTACAATTACAATTTTCGACCATTTCGATTGCGTCAAAGTTGACCGTACATAGTTTTTTTCCCAATTATCGTGATTTATATGCAGATATTTCGGAAAAGAGAAAAGCTACAACCTTTAATTATTTGTTGTTGTATTTTTCATGAATTTGCGCACATTTTGATATATGAAACTCTATAAAATGGCTCATATGAAAAGGAGTAAATATTAGGATAATGCGATCTATGCATTTCGGAAATTTTCGGCTGCGAAGCGGCGAGCGGAGGGAAGAAAGATATTTTTTTCAAAAATTTACCATAAATCACAATATTGTTCTAGAGACCTCAAATTCATTTCAAAATGAAGATAAATAAATGAATATTACTAGGCCATAAGAGATTTAGCTTACAATTACGTTTTTCGACCATTTCGATTGCGTCAAAGTTGACCGTACGTAGTTTTTTTTTTTTTCAATTATCGTGATTTATATGCAGATATTTCAGAAATGAGGAAAGCTACAACCTTTAATTATTTTTTATTGTATTCTTCATGAATTTGCGCATATTTTGATATATGAAACTCTATAAAACGGCTCATGAAAAGGAGCAAATATTAGTATAATGCGATCTACGCATTTCGGAGATTTTCGGCCGCGAAGCGGCGCGCGGGGGGAAGAAAGATATTTTTTTCAAAAATTCACCATAAATCACAATATTGTTCTAGAGGCTTCAAATTTGTTTCAAAATGAAGATAAATAAATGAAGATTACTAGACTGTTATGTATTTTGCTTACCCAAAAATACCAACATAAAAAAATATTAAAGATATATATATATATATATATATATATATATATAGTCTTATATATATATATATATCATTTTATATATATATATAATATAATTAATATATATATTATATAAAATATATATAATATTATAAATATATATATATATAGATATATATATATATATATATATATTATATATATATATATATATATATAATGTATATATATATATATATATATATATATATATATATATAATATATATATATATATATATATATATATATATATATATATATATATAATGTATGTGTTTCTTTATTTATTACATTTTCCGATTCTGGTACGAATACATAAATAAAAGGAATGCAGGTGACACTTTTCTTTTTGCAAACAATGAAATATCGTATTCATGCATAGATACGGAGATATAACAACTTGAAAATAAATAAAAAAATAAATATAAGACAAATGCAGAATACTCACTCCTAATCCTGACTCTTCGTTCTATTCTTGTTTTCTCCCTCCTCCATTGAAGAGTCTTGCATTTTTTTCCTCTCGACATGACGAGGTACAGGTGGAGGAGGGAGACGCGCGCCCTTACAGCCACTGGGATAGGGCGCGGTCCCGTGTGCCCTCCCCTGACCGCCGCTGAGTCGCACTCCAATAGAAGACCACACTGTGGTATTTGCGGTCACACTCCCCGAACCTGCATAGAACTATCTTGCAGGTGCGACAGAAGAACCGGGTGTCTCTCCTTCTGCCATTCATATGGCACACCCGGCACCATTTCTGCCTGCGCCCTTCTAGGAGCTCCAGTGTGTGATCCCCTGGCATCAGCCAACACGGAGGGTCCACTACCCGACGAGAAGGGGCGTGGGCGGGGGCGTCAGCAGGGGCGGCGGCAGCAGGGGTGTCGGCAGCAGGATGACCGAAGTAGGCACCCCTAAGGTCTGCCCTTTCCTCTACAGGCAGATCTACAGCTTGGGGCAGGGGGGCAGACATGGAAGGCCACTCATCGGGATCAAAGTTGATGAGGGCTTCCCCAGCTGCCTCGAGGAACTGTAAGTGGCTCATCCTCCGTAGATCTGGACCGTAGTAACCACAGTAGAGTATGTAGGCATTTTGGAGGGCCAACTGCAGAATGTATTTCAGGAGCTTTTGGGTCCATCTCCTGGTTCTCCTGGCAAAGGGATAATATTGGATGAGTTGATCAAAAAGATCAACTCCTCCCATGTGCCTATTGTAGTGCCCAATGACGGTAGGGCACTGTACACGGAACTGCTCATACACAACTCAGCCCTGTCGACGCGTCTTCTTCCGCTGTATGATCTCCTCTTGGACAGGTTCATGGCTCCTCGTAATCATGGGGACGAGTCGGACACCCTTCCAACAGATGACGAAGACAGCTCCCTTCCGCTGCCACTGTGTCTCTCCTCTTGCCAGATGTTGCGGATGGCTAGCGAACCTCTTGAGGACATTTGGGGCCCCACGCACCAACCGAAGGGTACCACTGACGTGAACACCTGCTTCATACAGTTCCTGGGCCAGGGATACCGAGTTATAATAATTATCCATAAACAGGTGGTATCCCTGGTTACGGAAACGATCCACAAGCCCGAAAACAGTTTCACGCATCGTGGAGAAGACCCCAGAATACACCGAAAAGTCCATGACGTAGCCAGTGTTGGCCTCGGTAATAAAAAAAAACTTCACGCCATATTTCTTCGGCTTCTTTGGGGTTATACACTTTGATGCTTAGACGTCCTTTGTAAGGCATCATCCCCTCATCTAAAGAAAGGTTCTTTCCAGGAATCACGAGAGTTTTACAGCGTTCACGAATATAATCCAACACCGTGCGCACTAAAATGAGGCGATCAGAGTTATTCCGGGGTATGGCCCTTCGGTTGAAGGCGTTGAAATATCTGTCCAACGCCAGGAAAGTATCACGGGGCATAACGCCGGGCACATTGGGCGTACCTAAGAAAAAATTATGCCTCCAATATTGCCTGATGTCGGCAGCAGGCATCAATTCAAAAAAAACGTGGAGCCCCAAAAAATGCGCCATGTCAGGGAGGTTGCAGCCTCGCCAGTGATATGATAATGTCGTCCGCAGTTCATCACGGCAATACCTGGCGTAGTCCGCCGTCTCTGCTACCAGGTACTCCAGCAATTCCCGTGTAAGGAAAAGCTGAACAAAACCCAGAGGAATCAGGGGAACAGGTACGGTGAGCCCAGGATTTGCCGTAAATGGATGCATGCTAGGTGGTGTGGGGTCCTCTGTCCACCCGTCGTCGCTCTTGGAGGACTGACCTTCACCTTGGCTCGCGCGACTATCCGACCTTCTACGTGCCCCTGCGCCCGCACGAGCGCGGTGGGCACGATTTCCCACACGAACTCCCCTCACTGGCCCATCTCCCTCACTCAAGCCTTCGCTTTCTGTATCATCATCATCATCATCGGCAACAAAACTAAACCTAAATCATCATCCTCCATCTCCTCAGATTCCCCCTCATATGCCCTAAAACTACTGAATTCTAATTCACTTTCGGGATGTGAGCCTCGAACGGACATTGGGGGCAAATATTTGTCGTCATCACTATCATCGGGAGTTATGTCCTCATGACTTGACGACCATCCGCCATCAAAATGAGGACTTGCCACATGCTCTCGATCGAGCTCTGATAAATATTCTTCAATGTCCCTTGGTTTGAGCCCTCCCAAATTCCTACGAATGCCCCTAAGGACGGCCCGATGCTTCCTTGGGGTTACTAACGACAATTGAGACACTTTAGAAGTACTTTCATCGACACGTGGTCGCACAGAACGGCACTGAGGAGCGAGGTCAGGTTGGGTGCTTGGCCCTTCCCCAGCATCCAAGTCCAAAACTCTCCTAACACGATCCCTTCCGACGAGTAAAACGCGCCTTTCGCGTTTCATACGACGTTCAGACATCTCTATGAACATCCTGTACCAACACAAATGTTCAAAGTCTCGCACAAGTTCAGTCAAACACGATTGCGGCAAAAGATCGCTGTCGGATGATGCGCCGATGATGCTGGCTGGAGCGAGAAGGAAGGATTTTGCGCATGCGCACTTGGGTCGCGCTTGTAAACAAAATAACACCTCGATCCGTGAACTCCCAGCATCCCCCAAGGCGCGTGATTCAAAAGTTTTCGGCTGGTAGGCCTATAAGTATTTTTCCGCGCATTTGTAAAAAAAACTTTTTTGAGTTGACATATGGTACGTCCAATCGGCGTAAGAGGGTTAACCAAGCGGATGAAGTTTTCAGGCAGTGCTGGATACGGGCACCAGAGGCCACTATTAACCATGCAGTGGAAGTTATCAGGCAGTGCTGGATACGGGCACCAGAAGCCACTATTAACCATGAGGATGAAGTTATCAGGCAGTGCTGGATACAGGCACCAGAGGCCACTATTAACCATGCGGAGGAAGTTTTCAGGCAGTGCTGGATACAGGCACCAGAGGCCACTATTAACCATGCGGATGAAGTTTTCAGGCAGTGCTGGATACGGGCACCAGAGGCCACTATTAACCATGCGGAGGAAGTTTTCAGGCAGAAAGTGGCTCTGTCTCAGTTTATGAAGGCTTAAAATCATGTATTCCAACCTTTATCACTATAGGGTTAGATCTTGTTTGGGGATCCAGAAGGGCATATGATTGAACCAATGGGAGAGCCGGCTCAGTGCGCACCTGCACGGCAGCCAATCCGTGCACATTTACTCAAAATCGTATTTCTGGGTTATGTCCTTCTTGCAGGGGATGCATTTTTGTACAATTACATTTAAGTTATCATTACATAACTATAAACCGCATTTACTCAAAACTCGTATTTCTGGGTTACACCCTTTGGCAGGAGACACCTCAAATGTGTTGTCCTTTTGATAAATATTGTTGGTTTGCCAAATAAGATTTTAAATTTTTAGTAAAGGTACTCCTCGTTTAACGACGGGGTTATGTTCCAGCGACCACGTCATTAAACAAATTGGTCGTTTAGCGTGTTATTCTCTTTGTTTCGACTAATAGTATTAATTTTCAATCATATATTATACACAGAACTAGTTTCCAACATAGCCTACTACTTGGCTAAGTTCTGACAATGCTTTTTATCATTTTATTACTCATATACTTTCCCCCTGAACCCAAATCCTTGATGAGGTGGGGGCCTTAGGGATCCACTGCAGAGAGAGTATGCCCCTTTATTCTTACTTTGCTGTGCATTCAGCTGAACATTGGGACCTTAACTCCTTTACTCCTATAAAATGTTTCACCTTCCCTTCTTCTTTCATTTGGACTACTAATTTCACTGCCCTTTTAACTTGATGGAGGGTGGAGTTGGACAGCATGCCACTCCACCTGTAAAACTAGAGTACCTGATGTGGTCGAGGGAGGGGAAATTTTTATGTCAAGCCATGCCAACAGTGCTGGGTCCAATCTCAACGGACTGGTGACTCTTAAGGCACTGTGGCTATGGCGTATATCCAGGTGTGTCCCAGGGCAGTTACCACTGTGTAACCCCCTGATTCCAACTCCTTGACGAGGAGGGGACCTTAGGGATCCACTGTAGAGAAAGTATGCCCCTTTATGCTTAAGCTCTCTGCTGTGGATCCAACTGAACATTGGGACCTTTAACTCCTTTACTCCTCCTGCTCTTAAATTTTCTCCCTTCCCTCCTCCTCCTTTTGTTGACGACATTGGCATGGTTTTGGAGTATTGAATTGACCGCTCTTTTAACTTGGAGGGTGGAGTTGGATGGCATGCCACTCCACCCATAAAATAGAGTACCTGACATGGTTGAATGAGGGGAAATTTCTATGTCAAGCCATGCCCGCAGTGCTGTTTCTGATCTCATGGGACTGATGACCCTTAAGGCATTGTGGGTAAGGCGTATATCCAGGTTAGTGTCCCAGGGCAGTTACCACTTTGTAACAGTATTGCTCCTCCCCCAGTTGGGCCTCCCTGGTGAGAGGGACCTCATCCTTGACGAAATTTACACTTTTATTATATGGAAAATTTAAGAAATATCCCCACAACTTCTGGCATGGATTTCAACCATTCTAAAGGAAGCTCAAGTCACAAAGACCAGGTTGGTATTAAAACTTTAAACCTAGGAAACCTAAATACCGTCATGACCCAACCTTGACTCACTTTGACTCCCTCTTCGGGAGTGGAAGTTGGTCAAGGTTCTAACCATGGAAGCTGAACAAAATATTTCAGCCTTGAAATTAGAATTTTTTTTTTACTAAATAGACATCCAACGGCAGTAATGTCGTTCAGAAAAATGAAAGAGAAGACTTGGCTTATAGAAGCCACCACAAAAAGCCAGTCTGAAGACTATTTGTCTTTAAAAATTATAGATACCATTATGTTAAAGTGGAAAAGCATGATAATATGAACAGCATCCAGGGTACCATTGTACTTCCTGACAATAACAATGAACCAATCAATAAGAAAATGCTTTTAGACTCAAAAAGAGATAACCCAAGGTTGAGGATTGCGAGGTGTATGATATGAGAAGTAAAAGAGGCTGTAAACAAGTACTAAAAATAGCAAAAATAAAATTTGAGGGTTCAGATCTACCTCAAACCATAAAAATGTTATAGGCCAAAATAGAGAGTTAAGACCCTGTATTCCAAAGCTACTGCAGTGTCAAAATTGCAGTAAGTATGGACACAAAGAGAAATTGCAGGAATGAACCGGTATGTGCTTACTGTGGATCTACAGAACATACCACAATGGAAGTGCGGTGAACCTAAGTGTGTAAACTGTGAGCAGAATCATCATGCAAGATCCAAAAAATGCATGTATTACATATATAACCCAGAATTAAAAATGTTAAAAGAAAGAACAGGCATGTCTATAACAGAGGCTAAATTAGAATTGAAAGTGAGAGGAATTCAAGATCCTGCTAAGAAACGTACGTATTCTTCTATAACAGGAACCAGTAATGAAACAAAAAAACATACAGATGGAAGTAACAAGCTGCAGCAAAATAGGTCTCAAGAAGAAATCAGTAATATACAGGAAAAAACTAAGATAGTAAAGAATCAGGGAATAAGTGCAAATGATATGGATATCCTAAGGTGGAAGGAGGAAGTTGTGATCAACCGGAAATTAAAGAAAAAAAGAAAGACCTTTAGAGAGAACACCGCCCAAAACAAAGAAACCAACTATAATTAGAGAAACATTGGTCAAACCAAAAACAAAAGATATGAGGAAAGAACAAAAACTAAATAAGAACATACCTCTGTCTCCTAAATAATAATAAAACCTTTAGATGCAGAGATCCAAAACACCAAAGAAGTGAAGGAGAACCATACCCTGGACAATGGTGACTATGTCAAGGTTAATGAGATTACTCCATCACCAATAATTGGTATAAAAAGAACAAATAAAGCAATAGATATACATAACACATGTGGATGTAATGATCGCTTCATTGCATTGTGCAACAATAGTAAAAATATAACAAACGGTTGTTTAACAAACATTTCTGGGCTCGGCCCATGTCGCTCCGTGAAATAGGTTCCTTTAGCACTATTTCTAAGGTAAAATATTGCTATAATACCAGAGAACAGCTAAATTGGAAATGCCAGATTATTCTGGCTCGCTCACCTTTATTATAAGGTGTCGGTATGGTTTCTGGGGCGAGTGAAACCACTACCACAGGTCCTTTTCCATTTAGCCTCTCCCTACATCAAAAAACCTCAAAAAGAGAGGAGCCGACCTAAGGCTCACTACCCGCTACCGTTACAGCTAGCACCTCTGACGTCATTCCTTTGATAGCACTGTTACGCTGCACACGTGTTTTTCTTTGGTGTGTTGTGTTTTTCGCTTTTTGGAACCTTTATTTTCATCATGGATCGTCAATCTGCTTCTGCATCCAAGTTAAGCACTGCTATTATAGTTGACACTATTTAGGGGCTGCCCTTGGCATATTTAACCGAATTATTTAGGTTTTTATGAGTCGACGACCCACGCGGTGCCGGCCCAGAGCCACCATAGCGGCGCGCTCCTTTGTGTCTCCTCATTTCGTGTCTCACATGGTCTCCCATACTGAGTGAGCTCAATTAATTATGGCAGTTATAAGAAATTTTACGAAATATAGAAAGAAAGAGGCCACTGATTTAAACACTCACGAAAAAGAATGCATGTGTATTGAGCACTTAAAATATAATAAAGATAAACAACTGACTGTCGTAAATAAAATTTTAGAAAAAATTCAAGTTGATAATAATGCAAAAATAGAAAAAAACTACCAATGTAAGATAGTATTTTCAATAGCTACATTATACATTATACAATGTAATGTAAATGGTCTACAGACCAGCTTACACCTGGGAGAAGTACAAAGGTTATTAAAGGAATATGAACTAATGATATGTTTACAACATGTCAATAATACATTACCAACAATAGGTAAATATACCTTAATATCAACATCACAGGAAGAAGGAAATTTAGGTACAGCCATATATGTACACAACAAGTATGTTATGACAAAGTACCAGTAAACTTTGCTGACCTCCAAATATCGGGTATTAAAATTTGAATAAAAAACTATAATTATATTTATAATTTATACAACCAACCAAATAAAAATTACGACATTGATAAACTTGGAGAATTACTTAAAAGTGCAAAAGAACCTGCTATATTAAAATTAGGGGATTTTTATGCTCACAACCCAATATGGGACTGTAACTGTTCAAACTCAAATAGAGCAGGAAGTAAAGTAGAAGAATATGACAATTTGTCCAAAATTGCATTTTTCCTAACTATACAAACCTGAGGTCCTTTTACAATAGGTAGGTACTAGCGGCAGCTGGATAGGTCGTAAGCTTTTGAACAAGGGGTTCGGTAGTTAACTGCTTGTCCGACAGGCGCGCGCGCACGACTGGGAGGTAAACAAATCACTTTTGCTTTTGGCCCAAGCAAAAACTGCTGAGTGAGGGGTGGCATGAGGTGGGACTATGTGTAAAAGGACCTCAGGTTTGTATAGTTAGGAAAAATGCAATTTTGGACAAATTGTCATTTGTTCCGACACGGCATACAAACCTTCGGTCCTTTTACAATAGGAAGACTCACTTCTTGGTGGGAGGAATCTGAGTCTTTTGTGAACAGACTGGTGTTTGCCCAACCTTGGAATGCCTCCCTGGTCGTAAGAGCGAGGGAGGGATCCAAGCCTCTGTCCGATTGATCGGGGTGTGCAGCGCAGGATCAATGGTCAGACCTCTGGACCAAGTACTAAGAGAGAGGCAAGCGTATCTCTTCGTACCAGCAAACAAGAACAAGTTCCTATTTGCAAGAGGCAACATAAAGTTATGGTTTGTCTCTTGTTGGCATCCACTTCCCCCCCCCCTTGTAGGAGGAAGTGGTGGATATTTGCTCCCATCCCTAGTGAAAGGGATAGGATGGGGCTCTGTCGAGTAGCTCACCTGCATCTCGTCCTTATCCAGCAAGGTGATGACCGTATCCCTCTACCCACAGGTAGAGGGGGAGAAAAAGATAGGAAGAGAAGCCAGTCACACACTCATTTACCTATTCTTACAGTCACACCAGGACTCGATGCTGTTCAGCCTGCTAGGGTCTGGGTTAGCTACACAACGTGTTGAGCAGCCACCACGGGTCCCAAGGAAAACGATCCAAGGACCTGTGGGCAATATCCAAAAGGTAGAAGGAGGTGCCAGTGGTCTGGTTGTACCAGACCCCTGCCTTCAGTACCTGCGCCACGGAGAAGTTCTTGTGTAACTTGAGGGAGTGTACTTCTAGGTCATCTTGGTGCTGACGAAGAGTCTTCAACACTCAGCCTGGGATGTCAAGTTTCTTCAGAAAGCGCGGTCCCGCTTTCACAGGACAAAGCAGCATCTCCTTCGCATCGAAGGCGGTGAAGTCCATTAGGGAGGGGATTGTGAAGGACTCTAACCGATCGTCAGGAACCGAAGGGTTCTGAGTCTTCGCTACGAAGTCGGTACGAAATCGAGCGTCACGAATCCCCATCCCCTGGATGCTTGACTTCGCAGGAAAAGTCATGCAATTACCTCAGAGGAAAAGAAGGGAATGGTCGTATGACCTATCCCTCTTCTTGACTTCGGTGATGTCCTGTACCCATACTGGTCTATCCGTCTGCAGCGAAGTGTCTCACATTCTCCTATCCCCAAGCAGTGAAGTTCTTCTTCTCGGTAGTGGATAGGACACCGACACTCAATGGTGGGTGTTGATGGTATGGGTACTGTGACAAGCCGTTAGGACGAAGAAAAGACTGTTATGGAACAACCGAACTAAGTCCACAGCGAAGTTCGTAACTGACTTGGGCGCTCTGACAGCTGCCGACTGACTGCGTTCAGTAGGAGGCAAGTTGTCCAAGCACCCGAGCAAGTCACGTGACCTTCGCCTTATAAGGGTTATGCCAAGAGACTAAACAAATAATTTGTTCGTCACCGATGCCAGAAGGCGAGGTGATGATTCTCTTAAGGCATGTGCCCAACAGGCGAAAGTCAATTGCCTTCTAGAGACCGAGGTCCCTGATGGCAAGATATCTCATAGTATAGTTGATTCTCAGCTAAGAAGAAACAACACTATGTGTCGTTGAAGACGAAGGTGTACAGAAAATGCAACCTACGTCTTCACAGCTGAACCGAGAGAAGGATTCTCAAGATTCTGAACCTGTGCTACAAAGACTGAGAACGCTAACCGCTATTCATTGCTGTCCGGTGAGGATCGTAGTTGCAATAAAAGCGGAGCGCTTTTCAGTAATGAAGACAGGGAAATACTGCCTGAAGAACTGCTTCTCATGGGCTGAACATTTGGAAGTAGAGCTGTCAGGTCGGAGAGTAGGCGATGTCTTCTGACACATCTGTTAATTCGGGGCGAACAATGAATAATTGCACACCTACGAATACGAGATATTTTGAAGACAAACTCAGATGTCTGCAAAAATCATTCGCATTATCGCGGTGCGATGCAGCGGGAGACTAGTACAGACTTCTGTTACCGTGCGGTAAACAGAAAGGTGAAAGAGTCCAAGAGATATCTCTGTTGAAAATTCTCGCAATGTCGAAGGCGATGAAATCGAGCGTCACAGCAGTAGATGGTCCTTCATTATTGCGAGAATCCCTGTTAATCAGAGACCTAAGTCCATGATTGTTGGGTAGAGATACGGTTCGGTAGTCAATCAAACCAGGGGAGAGAGAGACGTAACCGACCGTGCATCTTGGAGACCTAGCTGATACTGAGCTGCTATCAGGCAGTTCAATACGCAGTAGCTCTCGGTGACTCGTCATCCTGAGTTGCCAGTTAATCCCTTCCACGAAGGAATGCGTTCGGCTAGAACCATCGAGCATAAAGAATACGCTCGAGCAATTATATTTAAACGAAACGGATTTCGGTAAATACAAAAGCTGATTTGGTGTTGTCGTGACAATACCAAGTATCTAAAATCGAAACTGATAACTGCTGGGAGGTTGCAGGCAACCCCGAGTTGCAGTTCAATTAAGATACAATTCGTCTCGGTCACAAACCGTAGAGTTAACTACGGTATGCGCCTACCCCCCGGACAATTCAACTGTTAAAAGAATCATGTCGCGAGGGTAATATACGTAGTATATTTGTAGGTTCTGTACCACGACCTCCATCCTAAATTCTTTTCCTCTCGAGGAATGAGAATAAGGATTGGAGATCGACCGCCTTCGTTCTCTAGTCAAGAGAGTGAAGGAGAAGTCTTTCCCAAAGGAAAGCTTCAATGGTGAACAGAATACCGAAGACGATAGTTCAAGCCAAACTGGAAGTTCCCATCCGTTCTTCTCCATTCCAGGTTAATCGCCTACTGTGAGATACTCTTCTTCAGCAGCAGTCTTCTTCCAAATGCTAGAAATTACAGGAATTCGAGCATAAGCGAGGTTCCCGATTATCGTGTAACAATTATCGGGGATTCTCGCTCACTTTGGACCGTGGTCTCGCCTAAGTGTTTGGAGATCGTAAAAAACTCGAACACTCTGTAGAATTCTAAGCACTCTGCGAAACCCCCACCGAATTCGTCAAACGATATCGGCTGGTGGTCCTCTCGATTCCCGTAGAAATCGAGAAAGGGGCAGGATCCCTCCTCAACGACCGGGGCTTACGTCAGGTAGGACCCGAAGGTCCCCCCGGTAGCGCAGCCCCTAACGTGGGATCTTAGAGAAATCTCTGTAGGATCCCTCCCCTTTCCCTCGTAGCCGTAAGGAGAGAGGGAATGGGGGAGGAATTGGATACTGGCTTGCCTTCCCAGCGGAACTAGCAGTTGAAAAAGAAAAGGAGCAGCCATCGCCTTACGCCGATGGCCTCTCAGAGCCTGGAAAAACGTATCGTCAGGAGAAAACGTTTTCCCGAGGAGGGTTACGAACTCATCTTGTAGGTAAGGGTCTGCCGCCACTGTGAACGTCGTCTGGGTGGGGCTGATCGACACCTGACAGGAGAGAGCCAATACCGTCCTCCGACTCATTCCAGTCCTCGTCGAGGTCGAAACCTCTCAGGAGGACCGAAGGGATATTCAAATACGGTGTCCAAAGACACGTAGAAACGCCTCTGTCGCAGTAGAGGAGGTGAAGTAGCTTGTCCAACCGGCCAGAACTGAGAGAGCCTTCTTGTCCGGAGACGAGAGACTACCTGGTTCAACACAGTCGGCAAGCTCCGATTGCGGCAGACCCACCGTCGATTTGGGTTCCCTCTCGGGCCCCAGAACGACTCGAGCTGAGACGTGGCTCTGCTGGTGGGAGCGGCGATCCTTCCCCGAGGTCGTTGTGCTGACGAATCAGCGCCATAACCTCGGCAAAGTTCCTCTGGATCTCGGAAGTCACAGCATCTTGCAGAGTAGGACCGTTAAGCCCTTCGAACAAGAGCATATTCCGAGAACCTTCCTCCTAAGAAGGGGGAACAGCGACAGCCCTCTCGGTCTTCTCCATCCACTTGCGCATACGTCCTGGCCGGTCCAAGAACCATGCCTGGCACGTAGGGCGTCGTGGTGGGATCATGAGTGGCGCACCCCTCACGATCACTCCTCAATACCTCGCTCCTTCCGGTGTAACCCGAGGAGGTTGAAGGTACGGGAGAGGCAGACCTGACGCTCCTTCCTCGCTCGCTGGCAGAACCAGCAGGCTTGGAGGGCTGCAGGCGATCGTCAACCCGCGGTGGCGATCGAGCTGCAGGCCTGGTCGAACCGTCTCGCTGTGGCAATCGAGCTGCAGTTCTGGTCGAACCGTCTCGCTGTGGAGAACGGCTGGACTGAACACAGCGGCCCCGATCTCGAGTGTCAGAAGAGCTGGTGTTGGTTGCCATACCCGATCGCTCTCTGTGAGAGCGACGGTCAGGCGACCTGCAGGCTCCACTGTCACAGTGAGACCGGTGCTTGTCCTCACGGCACGTCACGTCGCTGGTTCCAGCCGTGGCTGGCACCGGCAAACGGGGGGACCTCTTCCCAGCCTCAGCCCGTGGCCGGTCGTGGACCGTCACGTCATCCCGGGTAGCCAGCTGGTCGCTGCGAGAGCGAGAGCTGGTCTGGTGAGAGTCGCGTGAGCAGCTGTCACCAGTCTTCCGCTCCGTGCCGTGAACCTGACGCTGAGCGGGCTCAGAGGTCTGGTTCCTGGCTGCACGGTCGCTGGTAGGCGACCGTACACTCGGTACCTCCCGCGAACAAGAGGCCGAGACGGACCCTGATGCAGTGGCAGAACCACTGACACCAGGCGAGGAAGTACCGGTGTTAGCCGGTACCCCTCTGGTCCCCGTAGTCTTCTTCCTTGCAGAAGAAGAGACGGGCCCCGCTCCTAAAGGAGCAGGAAGACCAGCGGAAGGAACCCTCCCGTCCCACCGAGGTGAGACGGGTCCCGAGAAGCTCCCGAGGGAGACTTCTTAGGAGGGAGGAGGCAACCTTCTTCTTCCTCGGCTGTGAAACCTTAGAAGTCAAAGGGGAAGAGGTGGCAGCCGACGACGATGAAGAAGATGAAGGCGATGTTCCTCCTCTTCTTCGTCAGCTTCCTCAGGACAGACGTAAGATCTGCCATCCAGGGCGGAGCCGGGGCTGCTGTAGCCGAAGCCATAGGGCCCGGACGCACCTGTACAGACAGACCAAAGTCTAGGGTAGTACCACCACGAACAGGGACGACGTCAGCAGGTATGGGCATCTCAGGAACAGCAGGCACAGCCAGCACAGCATCGGCAGGGACAGCCAGCGCAGCAACGGCAGGGACAGTCAGTACAGAATCGGCAGGTACGGCAGGCAGCACCGGAAACACAGGAGGTGGAGCAGCAGCCAGCAACATCCTGGTACCGGCGGCAGGTCCAGGGGCGAGCTCTAGGGCAGCGGAAGGATGGTCGCGGCAGCGCGGCAACCACGAGCGGCGGCGGCACGCCCCCCTCTCGGTACGGCGAACGGCACTTCACAGCGGCTGTAGGCAAGACTGTTACCACGTGAAGCGAGTACACCAGGTGAGGAGGGACGTCGTCACCTGGAGTCGATATCGTTGTCGTGGTCACCACTCCATGGGTGACCGCAGCAGGCCCAGACATAGAACCGCCGCCCCTGGACACTAGGCACGCCCTGCAACTCGAAGGACGCCCATACCTCACCAAGGTCCACCCTCGTGGCAATAGCACCTGCGGAAATAACAGTAGTAGTGATTAGTGGGGGGGGAAGTCCCCTCGCGCGGGGGGGTGAGCCCCACACCGAACGAGCGGAAGACCCCGAATACAATTGTACATCGGGCACCGAGCGCCCTCCCCCGCGCTCGACGGATCGGGCGAGGAGAAGAACCCAGATAACCTCCCCCCCGAAGGGGAAGGGCCATCTGTGGGAGCTGAGCGAGGGGGGGGGGGGGATTCTCGTTCCCCACCCCCGCACAGCACCCAAGTACCCAACAATAAAAAAAAGAGCCCGAGAGCAATCGCGCCCTCGGCACCGAATGCAAGGGCATAAGGATCAATTCCCTGACTGAGCGGAACTTGAACCAAAATAAATATTGATGCAATCAATAATAAAAGGAATAACATGAAAAAGAATCTTGCATTACGATTCACTTCACAATGAATAAGGGCTCGGAGCGAGCGCATTTGCGCCCTCGGTACCGAGCGCAAGGGTAAAAGGATCCATTCCCGATTATGAACGGAAACCTTGATCCATAATGAATTGATGCAATCAAAAAATATATGAAAAATGAAAAAGAATACTGCGCTTGTGATTTCACTTCATACAAAATAAAAAGGGGAAGGATCAATTCCCGGGAAATAGCAGAAACATTGATCCAAGTAAATAATGCAATCTCAATAAAATATGAAAATGAAAAAGAACTGCACTTGCGATTTCACTTCATTCAAATAAAAAGGGGAAAGGATCAATTTCCGGGTAAGAGCGGAAACTGATCCAAAATGAGTATTGCTACAATCAAAATAAATATATGAAAATGAAAAAGAATACTGTACTTGTGATTCCACTTCCATACAGAATAAGTTTTCGTGCCGAGCAATCCGCTCGGCAACGAGCATACAGGTAAAAAAATATACATGAAAAGGGCACTTACTTACGATTTTCATCTACACATTTCCAACCAAAATATAAGCTCGGAGCGAGCGCTCTCCCGCCCTCGGCACCGAGCATACATAATACGAGGATCATTTCTGGGAAAAATGAATTCCCGCACTTACGCCCTTCAGTCCCGGCACTCGGGTAATCGGAGGGCGTGGAGAACCAAGATCCTTTAATTCACAATTGAATTCAATGGAAATAAATATGAAATGATTGTACTTACAATTCAGTTTCACTAGATAAATAGAAAAAGAAAAACACAACCATGCGAAAGCAACGACGATGAAGCGGGCAGAGAGCGATGATACACGTCTACACGCCAGCAGGCCGAAAGCAAAAGTGATTTGTTTACCTCCCAGTCGCGCGCGCGCCTGTCGGACAAGCAGTTAACTACCGAACCCCTTGTTCGAAAGCTTACGACCTATCCAGCTGCCGCTAGTACCTTCCTATTGTAAAAGGACCGAAGGTTTGTATCCGTGTCGGAACAATTATGGATTCAAATGATATGTGCTGTATAAATGATGATGAAGTTAATACATATTATTCAAAAACACATGGAACATTTACCTCTGTAGATTTAACTCTTATGTTCAACAAGTATAGTTGACAGATTGGATTGGAACACAGTTGATGACTTGCACACCAGTGATCATTTCCCAATATTAATTTCCTTATTACAAAATAATCCAGCGAAATATGTTCCTCACTATAACATTTTTAAAGCAGATTGGAAGTGGTATGGAATGCACACTAGAAGTATACCATCATTTGAATATCTAAAAGACCATAATGAAACTATTAAGTTTCTTGTTGATTTCATTAAAGATGCTGCTGTCAAACCAATACCAAACTCAAAACCCCATCCAACAAAGCATAAAGTTCCATGGTGGTCCGATGAGCTAACAGAATTAATATATTTAAAACACCCAATAGGGAGACGATTGGATGATTTGAATAGAAAGTTCAGTAAAATAAATAAAACTTTACCAATATTAGAAGGTACTTTACAAAAAATGACTATATTGTTGCTAGAAACTGATGCATTAAAGCTTCCATACAACAAAATATCTGCAAAATTTAGAAAGGAAGAATAATTTCATGGAGGAAATATGTATCAGAACTCTCTAATACTCCCATACAAAAAATATGGGAAAAATTCAGGAAAATAAATGGTACCCATGCAAAACCACCCAGACATGCGTTATTAAAAGACGGAAAAAGAATACTTGATCCAAAAGAAATAAGTAATATAATAGGAGAAAACTTTGCAAGTGTAAGTAGTGATAGAAATTTAGATGACCATTTCCGCACAAAGAAAAGTAATATAGAACTAATAATAATAAATTTCGAAACAACAGAAGACATATATTATAATAGAACATTTAATATGAAAGCGTTGGAATATGCTCTCACAAACTGTAATAATTCTGCTCCTGGAGGTGACAATATTTGTTTTGGGATGATCTGCCACTTAGCACCTCTGGCAAAATCATATTTATTACAATTTTATAATCATTTATGGCTTAGAAATTTGTTTCCTGATGAATGGCGTAGAGCAATAATAATTCCTATCCCCAAACCTGGAAAAGATCCAAGTAATGCAAATAACTACAGACCAATTTGCTTATGCAAATTACTAGAAAAAATGGTAAATGCTCGATTAACATGGGACATTCGAGAAAATAAAATTTGGACTCCTACTCAATTCGGGTCACAGTGTAACAGATCTACGTTGATTCTCTCTCTAACCTCGAAGACCATATACGTAGAGGATTTGAGCGAAAACAAATAACTATAGCAGTCTTTTTTCGACATTGAAAAGGCTTATGATAGTACATGGAGGTACCCTATATTAAAAACTTTACAAAATAACAACATCCGTGGACATTTAACTTAGATTCATCCAAAACTTTCTGACAAATTGCAGTTTTCAAGTGAGAATTTATGATGTATTGTCCAGAACACTTCCATTTGAAACGGTGTTTCACAGGGAAGTGTCCTTTGTGGCACACTGTGCTTTAGTAAATCTTGGTATTAGTAATTCTTGACCTACAGGAATTAAAAGCAACCTTTATATGGATGATTTTGCCATATATTATTCAGCATCTCGCATTAAACATGCAGAGCGCATTATTAACAAAACTATAACAAATGTAGATGAATGGACATCATCTGTAGGATTTAGATTAGCCATACATAAGACCCAAGCGATAGTGTTTTATAAAAATAAAAGGTGGATGAAAAATGAAGAAATAGATTTAAAAATCAGAAGTCATAGTATACCAACTGGCCAAACTGCAAAATTCTTAAGATTAGTATTTGATACTCACATAAACTGGAAAGCCCACATAACATACACTAAATCAAAACGTAAAAGAGCTTTAAAACTAATTGGAAAATTATCAGGTACTATTTGGGACCAGATAGATGAACCCCTGCATTGCTATATAAAGAAACTGTACTGTCTGTTATTGATCGTGGCAGTGAAATATACGGCTCGGTTTCAGACAGCGCTGAAATTATTAGACTGTTCACAATGGAGGCCTTAGGATATGCTCAGGAGCCTTTAGATCATCGTCAACCTCTTCTTTACAAGTTGAATGTGGTGAAATACCTCTCTCCATAAAGAGTTAGTAACAATGAAGGGTGCCCTAACAATTCAGTGTAGTGATTCACCAACAAAAAACTTTTTGAATTAAGTAATATATTTATTAACAATCATACCACCTTTCCCAATAAGAGCTAGAAGACTGTTTGAGTCACTTAATATAAATGCACAGCTGCCTTCAATAGTAAAATTTCTGCCTCCTTAGAAAATGAATTAAGATAAAAATTTGCAACAACTTAAAATAGTTATCAAAAAAGAACTCATATACCCCAGAACGCCATAGATAACATACAATAGAGCACATAAGCCGAAAAGGTCCACATTATGCAATATATACGGATGGATCCAAACCACAATAAGGAGTGTGATATGCTGCAGTGTCCCAGGACAAACCATACCAGTTCTTTCTGACCAATAATGCCTCTGTTTTTACAGCCGTTTTATGTGCAATAACATCAGCCATAAAAATAATCAAAGAACACATATTCTTTTTAGGGGATTTTGATGAGGAAAAGGCTAATTGGAGGGGTTGCTGTGGTAGTGTTTAACACTCGCCCCAGGTTTATAGCGACACCTTTTTTTATAGGTGAGCGAGTCAGAGAGTTCTGACATGTCCAATTTAGCAGTTCTCTGGTATTATAGCAATATTTTACTAGAAATAACGCTAAACGGACTTATTTCACAGAGCGACACGGCTTCCTCGCCCAGAAATAGATTTTTCCTAAGTCAAAATCCCTTTTTTAATAATTTTGTGATTTATAGTGACTTAGAAGTGCTATAGAAGCCATTAAAAGTTACAATTCCAAGAATTGTATTGTGCAACAGATGAAGTTTTTGCTCCATAAATTATAAAATAAAGGAAAAACTATTGAAATATGTTGGATCCCTGCCCAAGTCGGAATAAAAGGAAATGAAGAGGCTGATAAAGCAGCCAAGGAAGCAGTCCACATGTTGAGAACAAAATTATGTAAATATACAATGCTCCTGAGTGCTCAGAGTGCAAGGTGTTGGTAACGGTTAGACGTGTTGCGTGAGTGTCCAAAGTATGACCAGCAGAGACTGTCAACTTTTGGAAGTAAACCAATAAAAGAAATTTTGTCCGAATCTTGCACATTTTCAGTGGTTCCAATTCTGCCATTTTTGAGGAACTCTTGATTTAATTGATAAAATATAAAAATAGTTATTTAATAGATATACAAAAACCTCAGAGCAATTAATGAATTTTAAATAAAATTTGTAAGTTTCTTAACGTCTTATATGTATATATGGAAACATGAGTAAATGTATTTATTGCCTGTGTGTTCTAGTATGAAAGCCTCTGCTTCAGTGCAGTCTTTTATTTATTTTTAATTTATTCTTTATTGTACTGAATGACCTATTTGGTCTCAGTTCTTGGCTTTTAGCCTAGACCTGGCATTTTATCTAATCCTTCAGGCCAGCCCCATGAATGCTGAAAGTCAGCCTGTAAGGACGACATTTGGGCGAATGTTCGCCCTTCCAGTATAAAAATCTGCATATCCATATGCCCTCTCTTTTCTTCCAGGAACTAATATGTAGAGCATTTTACACCCTTTCTTTTGATGTATGTGTGTCGGGAATCCGTTCCCTCTTTGTAATATTATTCATGTATTTTTGAATGTGAAGAAACACATTCACAGCGTGGGCCCTGTCCCTTTTTATTTATGTTTGTTCGTGTGTGCGTGACGGACACTACGCTTACGTCTGTACGCTGCCTTATGTACAGCCTCATTTGCCAAAAAAAATTAGTTCGCTAGCTCTCCTTGTCTTACTCAGTCCTCTCAATTGGTGACCCAAGCGTTTTTGGCTTTGCCATGAAGGGACTAATTACCACCTCTCACCTTCAGAGAACCTTTAACGGACCCATAAGACGCCTAGTCTAGTTTTTCTGGTATTCCTCAACGCCATTTCTTCATAGAGGTGTTTTGGCGTTTAGTCTTACGGTTTGGCCCGCCATTCACGACTTCTCTTCAACCGTAAGTGTGAGTCTGATAAGATGATGGAGGGTTCAGCTCATTCACTCGACTCCTCTGTTTCCGCCTTGACCCCGTGATCAGCAAGACGATCCTTCTTTGCGCTCGAGTCCTCCTCAACGCCCGTGGCCGCGCCCCGCACGACCGCATCGTCGGAGCCCCACCACGTCAAGCTGCCGCCCTTCTGCAGTGAGGATATCACAAAATGGCTGCAACGGGCAGAAATACAGTACCGGGTCCACGGCATCACCCAGGACAGCACCAAGGCAGACCTCATCACCGGGACCCTCACAGCGGATGCCTTCAAACGCCTTGCCCCATGGATGTGTAGCCATCCCAGGGAGCTGCCTTACGAAGGCCTGAAGGTCTTCTCCCTCCCAGTTCCCCAGCGAGCATCCCAAATTTTCGACCTCATGATCAACCCCATGACCACCTCGGATCCCAAACTGGCCTGGCACATGCTTCAGGACCTGGTCCTCCTGCCAGAGGTGGACTACCAAGGACGAAGGCAGGAGGTGAGCATCCTCCGTTAACTCTTCTTTCACCAGCTCGCTCCTGAAGTCCGAAGCCAGATCCCTAATGCCGAGACCATGGAGATGGAAAGTCTGGTGCAGTGGGCTTTAGTGCTGTTTACCGCCACCCAAGCTTTAGTGCTGTTTACCGCCACCCAAGCTTTAGTGCTGTTTACCGCCACCCAAGCTGTAAAACTCTCTATTCCTCTCTGTCAGCCAACAACCTACATCAGGAGGACTCTCTCGGGTAGAAAATGGATTTTTTAGGCAATTTTTTTTCTACTAATAGGTCGGTATTCCCCCACTTCGCCCGACTTGTATAACAATATGCCAAATTCAATCCTTTCAAATAAATGTACTGTAAAAACAAACATGTGGTATCATTTGGACTGGTTTAAACCTTTTGTGTGTGAAATATTGATAAAACTGGTTGAAAAGTGATGCAAAATGACAAATTTTGTAAGCAATTTGTATTTTTCCTAACATAAAAGCCAGAGGTCTTTACATAAGGGATTTACTTCAAGTGCAGTGGCGTTCTTGAGGGGGGGATGGGGCCAGTTTGAAATTGCCCCCAGGCACCAAAGTGAGGGGGGCGGGCCCCAAAATACGAAATTTAACCATTGCTGCTATGACAGGACAAGCTAAATCCAGTGGCCCCAAAATGGTCAAGGGCCCCATTTATATTTGGACCCAAAAGTTTGGGGCCCACTAAAGGGCCCCAATTTCCAATTTTGTGAAGAAAAATGTGACAAAAATGCTATGTAAAAGAAATAGGGCTCTCCAAGGGGCCCCTCCCAATCATAGAGCCCATTATAGACCTTCTCATATGGCTCGGAGGAGGGTCGGTAATGTTGATTGGGGTAAGGGCAGGGCCAATTTAAGGCAACTGATTACTGTTTATAGGGGTCCTAATTATCCTCTGAGAGCCCACATAATGGCCCCATTTGCCCAGATAATACACATTATGTTTAACTGGGTTAAGTGGATCCTCAATTATTCAATGTACACCTAGTTTTAAGAAGTACAATGTCTGAAATTTGCATTTACAAGTGCCTTTAAAATGATCCTATGATTACTCATATTCTAAAAATTTTCCGGTGGGCTTACAGTGCCCCTCTCCCCAGCTGTGTTGGCTCACTTTCCACCCCATAAGAGGAGTCCCAAATGGGACTGTGCCCCCCGGGCCCCAAAAAATGTCTAGAAATGCTCCTGTTTCAGTGCGGGCTGGAGCCGACCGTTTAACTTAAAACAAGGTGGATATTGGTAGTTGGCTACTGACAGAAGGAAAGGGATCCCCTTCATCCAGTTGGTACACATTCACTTAACCTTTAGGCCCAGCAAACAGAACGAAAGGGTGGCTAGAGGTGGGCCATTTATGTAAATCTCAGGTTTGTATGTTAGGAAAATACAAATTACTTAAAAATTTTGTCATTTGTTCCTATACGTTTATAAATCCTTGGTCTTTTCATATAGTAACATAAAATTAAGGTAAAATGCATGAAACCTGTGAAAAAATTTAGTGTCTCAGGGGTGGACAACATATTTTTTTGGCGTCCTATTTTGTTCCTACACGATTAACAAACATTCGGTCCTTTACATAAGGAATTACTTTCAGCATAGCTGGAATTACGGCCATTAAATTTTTGAACAAGATGGTTAGGCAGTAACTACCGTCTGGTAAGTGGGTAGGCCCGCCTGCCTGGATATAAACACTCAACTTTGCTTTCGGCTGTCTTCCGATGAAGGCATGTTTGTGAGCTCTTGCTAACTAGCCGTTGATTATTTTCGTGGTAGGATCTTTAATTTTTTATTTTGAATGAATATGCATATACTGTGTTTGATATTAATAATTAATTGACTTTAATCATTAATATGCAAACCCACTTTTTATGATAGCCGTAATAGCTGCCTTTCTACTTTGTGTTAAGGGTTAGCAGCAAGGATTATGCCAACATCTTTATTAGTACATATTTCCGCCCTTTAGCATTAGGACGATACATGTATTCATCCAAAATTTACGCTTACGCTTTTGGAATTTGGGGGATCTCTCATTTCGGAGGGCAGTGCCCTTGGATGCGAGAGGAGTATCCTTATTATTTTAAATCATATTTTCTTTCTTTTACAGGCTAACAGTGGTGATAGTGATGACAACAGTAGATGGTTGGATATCTCTTCATGTTGGTTATCCTAACCTTGGAATTGTACCTGTGACTCGTAGCATGCTGTGATATTGGTCCTTGAGTGTGTGTACTGTTCCTCTGCTGGGAATCATATTCATTTACCACTGCTATCCTGGAGTTTCATCACTGGACAAAGCCTTCGCTGCTGCCCTGTGATTTTTAACTCTATTCCTGCTGGTAAATATACCTCATCCTGTAGAAGAAATCTTGCAGAATTTGGAGAAGTCGAAGAGGAAGAGAGCTCATCAAGTGTCGTCATCTTCCTCTTCGGAATCATCATATTTTTCATCAGCCTCCACCCCTTCGACTTCTAAGGCTTCCTGCCGGAGAAGGAGAAGGTAGTCTCCCCCTCTAAGAAGTCTCGTCACAGGACTTCTAAGGGTCTGCCTCCTCAAACTGAGGAGGCACTTGGGTCTTCCACTGGCTCTCCCATTCCTTCGGGAACAGGAACCGTTACGCTGTCCCCAGGGCCTAGCTTGTCGGGAGCTGTAGAAGAGCAAACTTTGGTTCGCACTTCTGCTGCTAGTCCTAGAGGTTCTGTCTCTAAGACTAGTTCCATGTCGGGCGCTCATTCGCGAGTCCCAAGTGCACATGGATCTTCAGATTCGTGTGCATTTAGAGTCGGTGATGCTGAGTCCACCCACCGTCAGAGAGTGGAAGACAGGAGCGAGTCGCTCAGGTGACTCGCGCCTTGCTGGTGATCTCTCTCGCGGTGATAGCTCGGATCCCAGGGTTGACGTGATGGTCTCGCAGGATCAAGCACACAGAGACCGGTAGGGGCTCCTCCATTCGGTCCTCTTGATAGGTTTTGGCCTCGATGTGGACTTGGACGTGTCGGAGGACGGTACTGGCTCTCTCCGGTCAGGTGCATGCTCAGCTGCCGCCGCCCCCCCCCCTCAGGATAACACTTTCCTAGACTTCCATCGCAGCCATCACCGCAGGTTGATGGCTGCCCGTGACTTGCTTTGCCTGTTAGTTCCACTAGCAAGGTGAGTGAGAGCGTCCAGTCTTCCTCACCTATTCCCTCTACTTCCCATGGCTACGCCGGGAGGGGTGAGGTGAATAGGAGGGATCCTGCAGAGTGCTCTCTGTAGGATTCAGCATTGGGGGACTATGTTCCTGGAAGGACCTTAGGGTTCTATCGGATGTTCGTCCACATCATTGAGGAAGGATCTAATGTCAAAACTGGAGACTATGTCTCCATGGCTTTTTCTGTTCTTTGGATGGATTTCAATTCGCAGTCCCCTATGGGTTCTTGGATTTTGGGAGCCTTGATTATATATTCTATTGAATTATACTCTCATTCTAGCCTTAAATGCTCGCATTTAGTACTGGTATTTATGGCCGTTCCTCCTCCATTTCTATGGGAGTCGAGGAGGGGCCCCACCCTGATGAGCGCTTAAAATTCTTTTGAATTTCTAGCACTCTCCGAGTGTTTCGTCTTCTGTGATCTGCAAACACTTGGGCGAGACGAGAATTCTCGCTGAATGCTCAAATTCCTTGTAATTTCTGGCATTCTCAGTGTCACGGTTTTTCTGTAATTTCCAAGCACTTGGGCGAGACAGATATTCCTGGTAATTGTTATTGCGAAAATTGGGAGTCTCACTAAGCCATTAAATTCCTTGGAATTTCTAGTGTTTGTAGAATTGTTTGGTTTTCTGAGATTTCCAAACACTCGGGCAACGGGCATTCCCGATGATTATTACAATAATTGGGAGTCTCAGTGAGCGCCTGGATCCCTTAGTTTCGTTGACGCTTGCCGAGTGTTCGGCTTTATCATATCGCCGAGTACCAGGGCGAGACAAGGCTCACCCGATTATTGTCATACAAGAGTTGGATTTTTCTTGCCGAGCATGGAAATTCCTACAAATTCTAAGCTTGCCTGGTTTGGAGTTATGTAGAGCTTGGAACTGCATGCAACACCTTCTGAGTGAATGGTCAAGTACCGTCCTTGTGTAGGACATCAGACGCAGAATCCCTCTTGTTCTTCTTCTCGGAGCTTTGGCCTCGAAGGAGAACAGTTAATTGGGAAGAAGTGATAGTTCTTTGTTGACGATTACCACTCATAATTATGTAGTGGTGATCTGCTCAGCTCGGCTCAGCTTGACCAAACAGCTCTGCCGATCTGAGTGCTCAGCTCTAAAGAACGAACTCTCTGCACTTGATCGGTGCGGTTCCTTGCCATGACATAGCACCCTCCCTTCCCATGTTGCAGCAAGCTTTCATGAGGTCATTGTCTTTCGTCTTCGTCATCTGACCCCTCCTAACCTCCCTCTTCAAAGGGGTTCCACATCCTAAGAAGAGGAAGGTATTCTCCGCCCCTTACGAAGTCTCGCTTCGAGACTTCTAGGGGTCTGCATCCTTTCCATGGAGAAGGAAGTAATTGGCTGTCTCTTTGGCTCACCTGCTCCTTCTGGAGCAGGAACCTGGACGCTATCCACAATATATAGAGACTCGGGAACCCCAGGAGTCCAAACCTAGGTTCGTTCTCCTATCTGGTTCCAAGGGTGATGCTCATGGAACCGGGGCTGCATCAGGTATACCCGTATATCGGTGTGTCCGAGTGTACAACTCCCAAGGGGGGTCATACATCCACAGTCAGTGATAGGTAGTCTTCTCTCCATCATGATAGTGGCGCAGGATGAGAGAAGGGACTGAGCCGCATTGGTGGTTGGGACCCAGCTGTGAAAGCCAGGAATGGCTATTCTTCAGGTGCCAGGATCGATGTCACTGTCCCTCAGGACAAGGCATCTGAAGGCAATAGTTGGAGGTCTTCTGTGTAGTCCTCTTCGTGAGGTTCAATCACGGAGAAGATAGATGCGTAGCAAGATGTGGCAAGTTCTTGCCAGCTTTTACTGCGTTTAACTCTGGTCAACTTTCGCTCGTGTTCACACGAATGAAACGGTTGTAGGAATGAATGCTTCGTGTGACTCAGTGAGAGCATCGCAACTTCAGGGAAGAGCAGGGAAGAACAGTCAATCCTCCTCTCTTTTATACCAGAATGAACAAGGAAATAAGAGGAATTCTATGGAGTCTACTCCTCCGAGTTTGAACCCAAGAGACTGTTTTTGGTTCCATCTTAGGATCTAACGTCAATCTGTTCAGGATGGATAGCACCAAGGGGTTTTAGCACCTTTCCAGTGCTACTGTTTTGGGAACAACCAGTTCGGCTTGAACTAGTCATCTTCGGTATCCTGTTATCACCGTAGAAATCTCCCTTCTGGAAAACTTCACCTTCGCTCTCTTCATTAGAGAATGAAGGAGGTCTGCTTCCAGTCCATATTCTTGTCCCACGAATGAAGAAGAATTAGGCTGGAGTGCAATTTACAGGAACCTACATACAAATATACTAGTATATTTCTCTCGCGACATGCTTCTGTTATCATTTGTATTGTCCAAGTAGTTAGCGTATATTTGCAAGTTAGTTCTTCTGGTATGTGACCGAGACGAATAGTACCTTCTCTTAACGTGAAACTCGGGACAGCCTTTCAGGTCTCCCAAGGGTTACCGGTCCTCCCATTTCAGTTGAGATGCAGATGCTCGAGTGTATCTTTTTTTACGCTCGATGGTTCTAGCTGAACGCATTCCTTCATGGAATGCACTACCAGGTAACTCGGTATGACAAGTCGAGCGAGTGGTCTGTTCTCATTACTGCTCGCTCTCCGAGATTCTTTCCGGTTTGGTATTGTTTCTCCTCTGTCGAGGATTAACTACCAATTAAAATCTCTCTGCCCAGCAATCACAGAGTAAGGTCTTTGGTCGGATCGGAATTCTCGCATAATGCCCATCTCTCCTTTACCACATTTACTGTTCTGAGAATTTTCAGACAGAGAGACTAGTCTTCTGTTCCAGCGCACCTGAACCATCGGCTACTGCAATGACAGAATGACTTTCTTCAGAAAATTTAAATTTTGTCTTCTCATATACATTTCCTAATTTGTAAGGTGTTCAATTATTCTTTGTTCACCCTGAATTGTAAATGAACAATGGAAGATTGCCTGTTCCCCGCCCGACTAGCTCTGCTTCCAAAGTAAATAGAAACTTACTCCCTGATCCAACCCACAAGAAGTGGTTCTTCAGGCAGTACAATCCCTGTGTTTTCATTACTGAAAGACACTCCACTTTCATTGCAAACTCCGACTTCCTCGCCGAGCAGCAATGAATTAGCGGATTAGCTTTTTCAGTCCTCTGTAAAACAACAGGGATTAAAGCCGTCTTCACTGGTTGGTGTCATCAACGGGACTTTTCTATGATCAGAATCTTGAGAGTTTACTTCTCTCGAGTCAACTGTGAAGATGTAGGTCCACATTCACCTTAGTCATTCACTAGTAATATAGTACTGTTTCTCCTTGGTTGAGATTCAACTACTGATAAGAAACTTGTCTTGCCATCACAGGGACCTGTCTCTAGAAGGCAATTGACTATCGTCTGATGTGTGTGTACCTCGTGAGCAACATCATCTCTCTCAACATCGTCGGCAAACAAGATAGATGATTTGTATGGTTATATTCAGCATAACCCTTCAAAAGGCGGGTGTCATGTTGTGACTACGTCTCGTATCGGATTGGATGTGTGACAGCGCAATCAGCCGGCATCTGTTGATAAGTCCGAGTCCTTTATGATCTGCACAGTGGACTTTGTATTGATTGATCCGGATCAGTCATTACTTTGTCCTATTGGTGTGTTGCTGTACCCATGAAGGATCGACACCCTTCATTGAGGGTCGGTGTCTTTATCCATTGCAGACTGCCATTGCAGAAGTGTCCAATGACACGTCTTTCTCCGAGTCTTACAAGATCGTGAGACTTCTGTGCAGTTGGATAGTCCAGTGGATGTGTACATTTCATCACTCCGAAGAATATGTCGGACAGGAAGATAGATGTCTCATTGCAACCATATTTATATCTTTCTTCCTTCAGGTCTGCCCACAGGTCCTTGGAACCTCCTTTCCTTGGACTGGTGGTGGATGCTTGCAGGTTGTGTTTCCTTCAAGAAGACAAGTTGCATCTCGCCTATGGTGTTCGGTTCTAGAGGTAAGAAGGATGCGAGAGTAACTGGCTTCTCCACCTTCCCCACCTCATCCTTCTATTCCCTTTCCTTCGGGTTGAGGATAGGACTCGAACTTACAATGGCTGGTCGGGCGATTGATGCAGTAAGCTTACACATCGAGCTTCATCTCTATTTTTCTTATCAGAATCATAGAAGCAATCCCACTCCTTCCTCTAGCAGGGGGAGGAAGGAGGCTGGCAATAATGCAAACTCTTCCCAGAACTTTGCATTAATGCCTCCGACTCTAAAATATTCTTCCCAGCCCATTTTCAGATGAGTTACGATTCCTCACTCATTTCGAAAAGGCCCAGAAGTCTGACTCTTGATTATGTAGCTCCTATACTCCGATCAAGTTGTCAGAGGTAGGGCACTCCTCCTCACTCTTACGACCAGGAGAAATAGCCCAGCTGTGTAGAACTCCAGTCAGTTCTAGAAGCTCCCACTAATCAGTGAGATGTAAAAGACCGAGGGTTTGTATATTGTGTAGGAACAAATCACAATTTTTAAAAGTAAAGTGTATTTTTCCTAACAATACAAACATGAGGTCCTTTACATTTATGCCCACCTCATGCCACCCCTCAATCTGGACCTGGGCCGAAAGACCAAGTGGAGTGTTTACATCCAGGCAAGTGGGCCTACCTGCCTACCAGACTGTAGTTACTGCCTAACCACTTGCTCAAGACTTTAACGGCCATAATTCCAGCTTTGCTGAAAGTAATTCGTTATAGGACATCAGGTTTGTATAGTTAGGAAAAATACAAAAATTCAAAAATTTTTATTTTATCATAAAAAATACCTGGAAACTGCTTTTCATTTGAAAGTAAGGCATAGAATGAACCAAATTTTGAATCATAAAATCACATCCAATGCTATAGTCCTCATCTCAAATATCTGTTGTAAATTTATTTTGTGCATATCTTCTTTCTAACTTTAGCAAAGTTACTGCTAAGAGCTACAAACCACTATACTCCATTTTCTTTAGTGAACTTAGCAAAATTCTTAATACTGTATCTTAAATACTTTGATTAATTGTACTTAGTATTTAAAAATTTGATAGATTGATTTAATAAACAGAGATTTAGTGTCCTTTCAAATTAGTTAAGAAATTGATTTTACTGATTTAGGGAGTGATAAGAACCATTGACCTGGCATACTTTTTTCCTTTTTTGGCGGCTATTGGCTGAGGGCAGGTTGGCTAGGCCTTGTTTAAACAGACAGCATGGCAGACGCACGACAACTTGTTTCGTCAACTTCGACTTGAGTATAATTTACAGTGTAGGGCTGTAGAACATAATAACCCGTAAGATAATTGGTTCGTATTACCTCCCTTCCTTATTTTGTACCTATCCTAACCCCATATCCTTTCCAAATCCTTATCTACAACCAAAATTTGAAGCGGCCATCTGTGCTCTGTCATTGGAACGTGTTGGTAAGTAGAATAAATTTTATCAACGTATCAATTTATTTCCATGAACATAGTTAGAGGTCACTGGTTTTATTGACTAAATAGATAGGATTTGTTTTCAGTTTAGGGGTGAATTAAGATGAGTATGTCTAAACTAGGCTAAATTTAAGGTAGGTCGATATATGATTCCTATATAGGCTAGGTCGCCATGGTCACAGGCAGGCAATTCGAGTCAACAGTCGTTCGATAGGAAGCAGTTTCGTCAATTAACGTTTAACTTGCTTGTTTTAGATGTAATGCACTGTTTTCCTTATCTTAGTTAATTTTAGAGGCTTTTTTAATGTAGTTAGGCTGTTGTAATATTGAGACTTCATTTTGCATAGACTTCGATTGAAATTTTTTTGCATGGGTTTACATAACTACTTGGGTGTATTAGAACATTTTGCCAAAATTAGACCTGTCTGTATACTGGCAGTTCTCGGTTATCGGTGGACTCAGTTATCTGCGATCCGGTTTTATGGCTCTAGAATCTGCAATTTATGGCGCCATAACGGGCCGATTCCGGTTATTGGCACCATAAGGCACACATGGCCATAACAGTGCTTATGGCCCCATTATGGTGCCATAAATCATCGAGTTTTGGTTAATGGTGGTTTTCACTTATCAGCACACCCCAAGGAATGGAACCCCTGCCGATAACTGGGGACTGCCTGTACTTACCATTACTACAGTATATGTGATTAGTTTACCTTTACTTTAACCAGGTTGAAACTTAATTGAATTCCTTGGCCCAACTGAACTTCCCAGGAAATCTTATGGCCTTGCTTTAATTTACTCAAACGTCCTCATTAGTATAATTGAACTTGCATAAATTACTCTTACCTGATTTTAATTAGCCTACTTAAACATGCAAAGCAATTTATTAATTCTTTGGACTTTCTGACACAAGTTTGAAAACATGTTATGTGCACGAAAGAATTGTGTGCTTAACAGCTTGTTTCATATGATTTACCTTATTACCAGAGAGCATTCAGTGGAAGGAATTACCCTCGTAAGTTTGTGGTGTATATTCTTTCAATCTTCCCTCTGAGTGCAAGGATTTATGCACAAGCATCACTGACATAATTCAAAGGGCAATTGATATTCGTCCCAGGCTAGAATCTCAAATAAAGAAATATGAAGAACTTAACTTGAAGTATTTAGTTCAACTTGAAGAAGGGTTCTCTGAGCAAGACCCTGATAGAACACAACTCACTGCAAAGCGGCGTTTTGGAGAAACTAAAAATCGTTTGTATGGAAGCCAAACCCCAGAGTATTGCAACAGAGTTTAGACCATTGCATAATGTTAAGTTGCCATCTTTGTCACTACCAGAATTTAACGGGATCAATGGAGAATGGAACCCCTTTTGGGATGTTTTCTAGTCGAACATTCACTCTCGTTCAGACTTGAGATCTATTAACAAATTTAATTACCTGAAGGGATGTTTGAAGGGTGAAGCACTAGCTCTGATTAAAAATATCCTTGTCACAAATGAAAACTATCTAAATGCCATTTACATATTGAAGAAAACTTACGCTGATCCAGAGAAAATAACCTCATCTCTAATTTGTCGAGTAGCAGGCCTGCCTACGCCTTCTGCAGATCTGGATTCACTATGTGGCTTCAGAGCTAAACTTGATCAGTATGTTAGAGGCATAGAAAGAAACAAACCTGATTTGGATCACTGTACCTGGATGCTTGGTCCTTTAGTTTTCCAAAAACTACCTGGAAAGGTGAAAAAGCAAATCCAAAACAAGTGTGGACGGGATTACTCCTCACTCCTAGATATTCGAGAGGGGCTAGGAAAGATAATCCTGACCTTGTCCTCTCTGGACTTTGAACCCAGTGATAAGAATAAGCCTACCCACAGTTCTAATAGACTAGGTAATCAGACCAAAACTCCGGGAAATTCTTATACCCCCAAGAAACATGATGTCACAAATCTGAGTATTTATGTCACTTCTGGTCAGCCTAACAATACAGCTAGAACTCAAAGCTATGTGTTCTGTGGTAAACTAGATCATGAAGCCTACCAGTGTGACAGTTACAAAACCACACAAGAATCTATTTCAAGACTTACAGCACAAAATTTTTGCATGAAATGCACTCCACCAACTGAAGTCTCTGCTGTGAACTATTGTGGGAACAATGACAAAGACTTAAAGATACAAACAAGTGGAATTTTCCCTACCACCTTAATGAAAGTGGGTCTACCCTCAGGCAACACCAAGGAACTGAGATCACTGTTTGATTCTGGGGCGCAACACACTGTCATCACACAAGAGGCAGTGGAAGAGTGTAAACTTGAACGAGACAAACCTGTCCAACTGAGCATCAGTGGGTTCTGGGATACCAAAGAACCTAGAGAATATAGTATGGTCACTGTACCTGTCAGGGTAAATGATGACAGCCTAGTAGCTTTAAAGGCTATTGTTGTACCTAAACTACCTCAGAGCATTAGGCCTCGTGGACTGTGTAGGCTAGTCTCTGAACTTAGGAGCAGGAATGTCAACCTAGCTGACCCTAACTTGTCAAGTAGTCAATCAGATTGACCAGGTAAAACTGCTTGTTGGAGTGGATCACTACTTCGACTTCATCCATTCTCCACAAGCAAACGGAGTAAACCTGATTGAGTTCTCCTTAGGATATCTGGTCGCTGGTAAACTGCCTAGTGATGACACCCCTATCAGTACTCATTCTGCAACTGTAGAGCAGCTTTTGAAGGTTCATCAACTGCTAGTCTCATTACAGTTGCAGAATTCTTCCAGTACAAATTTATCTTCAGGTAACATATCTTGATCAACAATTCCGACTGATTCTAGGGTCCAAAGCTGTTAGATGGGGTCTTCAGCAAATTTGCTATCAGAAATCTCAAGTGGTCTTTAGAGCAGCTTTTGAAGGTTCATCAACTGCTAGTCTCATTAAAGACCACTTGAGATTTCTGATAGCAAATTTGCTGAAGACCCCATCTAACAGCTTTGGACCCTAGAATCAGTCGGAATTGTTGATCAAGATATGTCACCTGAAGATAAATTTGTACTGGAAGAATTCAAGAAATCCACCAATATGGTTGAAGGACGAGATGAGGTATCTCTCCCCTGGAAAGTCGATAAGAAACAGCTCCCTACCAACTTAGCACTTTCGAGGAAAAGACTGAACAGTACTATACACAAACTGAAACAAACTAATAGATATCTGGAAATTTATGAAGAGATCTTCAAAGAACAACTGTATCTAGGCTTCACTGAAACAGTACCAGAAGACCTCAGGTTGACCAACGTACATTATTTAACCCATTTACCTGTGTTTAACCACAGTGCCCACTCTTATTGTATTTGATGCAAGTGCCTGGATGGACGAGCAGGCCACTAGTCTGAATGATTGCTTATACTCTGGCCACCTGCTCCCCTTTTCTACTCCAGTCGACCTTGCAACATCACTTTGAAACTTACCCCATTTCACCTGAAGTTAGTTTCCTCATGACCAAATTTTATGTGGACTACTTAACTGGTTCCTTACCTACAACAGGTTACCTCTGCAGTCTTTACAAGGTTGCAAAGGAAGTTCTGTCAGATGCTGGAATGCCTTGAAGAGAATGGATCAGTAATGATCCAACTTTCAACGAAATGGTATCACAAGAAGGTGATGGAACAACAGAAGGCTCAGATCTTGTCAAAGTTCTAGGACTTCATTGGAACTACAAGACTGACCACTTGAGCATAAAACCCCCTACCTTTGAGGAAGCTCCATTTACCAAACGGCTACTTTTGAGTAACCTTTCAAAAGTATTTGACCCTCTAGGATTGTTTGCTTCCAAAATTGTTTGAGCCAAAGTTCTTATGCAAAAGGTCTGGAAACTATCTAAAAGGTGGGATGATGTTTTGCTGCCAGAACTTCAAGAATAGTGGTTGAAGATCAAGAAAGACCTTGAGAACATCTCTGACCAGGAATTCCCACGCTTCACAGCCAACAGAGAGACCAACTATTCTCTTCACATATTCTGTGATGCTAGTGAAAGGTCCTATGGGGCTGCAGCCTATTTGATGGACCAACACACTGGTGCAAACCTGGTTTTCTCCAAAGCATGAGTTGCCCCTCTTAAATAGAAAAGCATACCACAACTATAGCTGACTGCCAACTATAGTGCAATCAAAATAGCTGAATACCTCAGAACAGTTTTCACTACCGATGAAGTCAAGATTACTGACACTGTCATATGGTGTGACAGTAAAGTTGCCCTACACTGGATTCAGAAAAAAAATCTAAAAACGACTATGTCCGTAACATGGTGAATGAGGTAAGTCAGGTCACTGAAGTGAGGTACCTCTATGTACCCAGTGAAGACAACCCAGCAGACCTTGTCTAGAGGAATTTCCATGCGACAGTTTAAGAAAAGTCAAATATGGTTCCATGGCCCAAGTTGGCTCCTGAACCCAGAGATGTGGCCAGATTAAACAGAATTTTCAGTTTACTACCCACCTGAAACACCTGAAGAAGTTTTAATACAGTTGTCAGTGAAGAAGCTACTTTTCCCATAGATATCTGTAGGTTCGCTTCCCTTCCTGAACGTATAAATGTCACTAAGTTAGTAATTCAGTTCACCAGGCTCCTTAAATGTACAATTGAGAATCATAAAACTAAGAACTGGGGACCTGTAAACTCAGAAAATGTCGAAGTACAGGCAGTCCTGGCTTACGACGGGAGTTTCGTTCTTGAGAGGCGTTATAAGAAAAAAATCATTGTAAGCTGGAAAATTGTCAAAAATCCAAAGAAAACCTTACTTTTAATGCTTTGGGTGTATTGAAAACTATGTAGGCTATACTGCATTTGGAGTCATATTTCTTCCGTCAGATGGGCGTCGTAACCCTGGAACATACATTGTAAACTTGGAAATAGTTTTTGAGGAATATAATCGAAAAGGCATCGTAACCCAGGAATGTTGTAAGCCAAACCCGTTGTAAGCTGGGGACTGCCTTACTGAACTCAGAAGCATTACGAATTCTTATTGGCTTCACGCAGATTCAGTACTTCTCAGAGGAGATGTCATACCTTAACAAAAATTCCCACAAAATTCCATCCAGAGTTAAATGCTTAGGCTTTTCCTGGATGAGAGTGGACTTTTAAGATGCACTGGGAGACTACAAAATGCTGACCACCTTCCATATAGCAGTAAATTTCCTCTGCTTTTACCACCAAATTCTCCTTTGACTGGAATTATAGTCATTCATGCACATGAAAAGGTTCTTCATGCGGATGTTCAAGACAATTTGCAAGATGAGAGAAGAATACTGGATACCAAGAGTCAGACAGTGTGTCTAGAAGATGAAATCAAAGTGCCAACTATGTAATTGTCTAAAAGACCCCACCTTGGGCAGGCCTCCTCCTCCACCTCTACCAGCTTGTAGAGTGAACAGTTTCCGGCCGTTTGAGGTGACTGGAGTAGATTTGACTGGACAAATTCTTATCTGCAATCCAGACACTAAAGAAATGAACAATGTTTACATAGTCGTGTTCACTTGTACCTCAACACGAGCTTGTCACCTGGAAGTGGTAAAAGACTTAACCAGCACTGATTTTCTTATTCCTTCAGACGATTCACTTCGCAAAGATCATGCCCTCGTCGAATGATTTGTTTTATTAAAAGTGTTATTTTTTTTACTTTTTAATTTGAAAGAAAACAAATTGAAAAATATGATTTGGAGGTTAATAAAAACCTAAGCACAACTGTGCTGCATCTATTTATTTTGATATAAAAAATTGCGAGTACACAGTAATTTAGGCCAGCGCTGGAAGCCTAAAAGATAAATCAATAGTAGTTCGTTCATAAAATAATATTTTTAGGAAAAAAAGGATTGAAAAACATAAAACAAATAAAAACAAATAAATAAAAAAAGTAAATCACTGATTTTCTTTATTTTTTTCATTTTCAGAAAAAAAAAATCACCAACCCTGCTTGGAGTGACTTAAATTGTCACTTGAGTGACTTGAATTGTTACTTGAGTGAATTGAATTATTTGTCGAGTCGAATGAGTTCAGCACCAGTTCCCGACGGTGTTGCCAACTCCGGCGGTAACTCCGATCCTTAATTTGAGAGTTGCAAGTTCTTTCTCCTGGAGTTGGAAGGACCTCGTGAATTTGTCTCGACTCGGGAGTAAGGACAGTTGGAGGAACTGAAAAGTTTTGGGGAGGAGGGGGCGTTGGGCAAATTGCCTTGGGGAGGGAGGGAGGTGGGGGGAGGGGCTGAGGAAGGCCACTCAATTAATTATTATTAATATATAATACTATATTTTTTATAATTATCAATATCTTAATTATTCTCACTCAATAATAATAATACTAAAAATGATATTATTATTATTATTATTATTATTATTATTATTATTATTATTATTATTATTATTAGTTATTTATTTATTATTATTATCATCATCATCATCTTAACTCTCATAATCAAGCTCGAAGACAGTGGAATTTGCAGCCTAATCTATAACCTCTTACTAGCCCAAACCCAGAGGAACCAAGAAAGAAAGGAAGAGGGAAACGAAGAAAAGAAGGAATAAAGAGAGAGAGAAAAAAAAATGCCCTGCCATGTTAATCAGCGGTGTTTTAAGCCCTTCGAGAAACCTCTCGTAGATCTCATCCTGGCGGCATTATGAGATACGAGATGGCACTTCAGGGCATACGAGAGAAGAAGAAGAAGAAGAAGAACAGCCCCTCGACGGGAGAATTGTCAATCAATATCACCTGTGACGTATCTCCCATCCATTGTCGACTCATCGACTGCAATCGTCGACTGGAATGAAATTACTCGACGAAAGACAAGGGCCTTGATGAGAGAGAGAAAGATGATTTTTTTCTGCTTTACAAATAATTCTTGGTCATTATTGATTATGTGCTTTAGTGATTTTAGCCGTGAGTAATCATAGCAATATTCATGAAACAACAGAACTGAAAGAGATAAAGGGAAGAATTTATTATTATTCTTATTAGTTATTATTATTTTTATTTATTATTCTTATTATTATTATTATTATTATTATTATTTAGCAACACAATTCACCATGACAGTTGAGCAGAGGCTCCAAAAATTCCCTTAGGTGTTTTAACTTAGATGTTTTGTATGAAGCAACGAAAAAAATCCTTGTGATTGTTATAATTATATATTACGGGTTAAAACAACCGCGTCCGGCAGAGTATATAAATAACTTTGTTTACACTTATATTTGAAAAAAAAATAAAACATGAGCTTTTTCACGGTCAATAAAGCGTTCGTGGAAAAATCGCCTGTTTGTATAATTTTGGAAATTTATGAACACGTATTTCAACGGTTCTTTGTCGACCATTTCAAGGAGAACAATTCATTTGTTCGCCCTCTTAACTTAGGCATTGGTTTCTTTATAAGTTTTTACCCTGTAGTCATATATATATATATATATATATATATATATATATATATATATATAATCTATATATATATATATATTATATATATATATATATATTATATATTATTTAATTACTAATTTACAGTGTACATACACATTTTTAGCTCCCATTAGCCTATGATTTAAGAGACCGGGCTTCGATCCCAATGCGAGTCCAGATTTTATTTCGGTGAAATGCGTGCTAAATATATATATATATATATATATATATATATATATATATATATACATATATATTATATATATATAAATTAAAAATTGTTCCCAGTTCGTCCCCAGCGACGTCGTTTCTGGGTATAAAAAAGTGCAAGAAAGAAATCCGGAACAAATCGGCGAGAAAATAGAGTTAAAAAGTCGATGAAGAAATAAAAAAAAATGCAAATTGGCGCGAAAATAAATGGAGCCTCGGAGAATAGCGGAAATGGATTTCGTAAGGAAATATCTTTCCTCTAATTGGCGCTCTCTCTCCTTTTACACATATTTCATGTGCAGTTATTCCGTATTGGTAGGGTGATGTGTTCACGACCCGGACAGTAAAATGAATAATATTCATAAAAAAAAAAATTATAGAGCTACAGGAGAGATTTTGTGCTTAAAAGAAAGCTTAACTAATTCCCCATCTTATGTTATGAGTTTCATATCTGTAGATATCATAGTATTGGTTTTACAGCCGTTTTTAAAATCCAGAATTCTCTGTCCGGGTCGAGACCGTGTGTTCACGACCCGGACGGGGGTGTGGTCTCAACCCGGACGGATGTTTTGGTCCACCAAAAACACACTTACACCAATGTTTTATATTGTTTTTAACTAAGAACATCCAGAACATGACACTGAAAGGTGGAATAAAACAATTGGTAGCAAAATCTCAATTTAATAAAAAAATATGGTAGCAAAATCTCAATGTAATAAAAAAATATATATGTATAAAAACTGTATAAAAACTAATGACTAAACTAATTACTAAACTAATGAGCAAAGCTCATCAAGGTCCTCCCTCAAGGGAGGGAGGACCTTGATGAGCTTTGCTTGTCGTTGGGTGGTCCCCGTGCTGACTGTAAGGACCCCCAACACCCTGCTGCGGTCGACACTGTCGACATCCCCGATGGCTGGGAAGTGGAAGGTGTCCTTCAGCAAGGGCGACTTTATCCTCAAGAAGTCCAACTCCAGCCGGCCGTCTGTCTCCAGGGAAATGACCTTGCCCACAAAGTGGACAAGGTCCTCAGACCTCTTCTTCTGGAAGACAAGCTGGACCAGGACAAAGTCACCCACCTGGGGGAAAAAAAAATGAAAAAAAAGAATTAATATGGAATGAATGAATAAGGAATTTGGCTTTAAAAAAATGAAAAAAAAGAATTAATATGGAATGAATGAATAAGGAATTTGGCTTTAAAACCAAGCACTGGGGAATCAAAGGCCATTCAGCTAGGCTACTAAATTTGACAATTAAATAGAAATTTTCTTTTAGACTTGCTTATGCAATAGATGAACATAATCTAGGCTAGGATAGGCTACAAATTTTGAAATATTAAAAAAAAGTCCCTCACCTCTGGCTCCTTCTGGACGAAAGGATAGGAGGCAGCATCATGCTCAAGGTCTTCTGCGAACTCATCTGAATATTCAGATGAGTCGTCACACAGTGCAGGATTGTCGGCAGCCTCCTCATCACTGCTGCTCGCCTCAACTGCCTCAGACCTCCTCCTCTTTGCTGCCTGTCGTGCCTCCTGCTCTCTCTTCTTCTCCTCCAACCTCCGCTTCTTCTCCTCTCTGACTGCTTTCTTCTCCTCCTTCTCCCGCAGCTGGCCAAGAGCCTCCTCATCCTCAGTCAGGATGCAGGCGCGGATCTTCTTGCGCCCTCTGGCAGGAGGGCGGGGAGGAGCCTTCGGGTAGGGCTGCACAGCTTCGGGAGTGACGTCAAGGTTTGAAGGAGATGAGGTTTTGGAGTTGGGAGTCCGCCGAGGTTGGGGTGCTGCTTCAGGAGTGCTAGCCGCTGAAGCAGAGAAGGCTGGTGACATCCTACCTATTCCAGATGGTCCAGGCTGAGGTTGGTCAGGCTCCGATGAACATGGTGTCAAGGGTGCGGCAAGAGTTTTGTGGCAAATCATCATCATCATCATCAGGAGGGGCCTGCTCTGTGACTTCTGCCCCAAGAAACGCATCATCTGGAAAGATGTTGCGGTTGACGGGAAAGATGCCAGTAGCGCGAAACCCATTGGTGATGTTGGTGACATTACAAACCTTGTCCCAGGCCTTGCACGCCATCTCTGGCAACATATGTTCCGTAATGGGCACGTGAGGGTTTGAGAGCTTGAAATCGTCCTGAATTGATCGCAGGACAGACTTGAAGGGGCCAAAGACACTTACATCTAATGGCTGGAGTTTGGCTGTAGTATGAGGTGGCAGCGTGACAATTACGATGCCATGCTGTATCGCATACTCAACTGCACGAATGCTCATGTGACACTCGGCATTGTCCATTATCAGCAGTATCTTATTCTCCACTGAAGAATAAGACACCTTATGGAGATGCTCGAGTGTCTGCACGAAACGCTCATGGTCCATCCAAACCGTTAGCCTGCAAGAGCACTGTGGTTCCAGGAGTAGTCCCTCTCTGAAATCAGCATTCATCTTCTTTCGTGCGATGATAAACACTGGAGGGAAACCATGCCCTGCAGCATTAACAATCCCCACGAAAGTCATATGATTGCCTCTCTCCCGAGCAACCTGCGAAGCAACAGGACGACCTCTCTCGCAAACAACCTTACATGGCTTCATCACAGTGGACAAGCCACTCTCATCCAAGTTGAAGATCCTGGCTGGCATGAAACTGTGTCGCTCGACAGCTTCCACGTAAGCCTTGAAGAAGACTTCAACGTTTACGCGGTTGAAAGCTATCGCGCGCGAAAGTGACATGCCCTCCGGAGCCTTCAGTGCAAGCTTTGGATGACGGAACATATACCCGTAATACCAGTCACGGGTGGCCATACCTTCCCTCCTCCAGACATCAGGAATAGCCGGGCTGCCAACAGCCTCTGCATACTTCAGGACCATCCTCCTGAAAGCTCTCGTCGGCAGGCCGTAGAACATGCGTGCAATCTTTATCGAGTATTCCTCGATGAAGAGTTCCTGCGCATCGGTGAAAACCTTCTTGACGTTCTGCTGCTTTGGCACGAACGTCCTCCCATCACTCTCCTTGAGGGACCGAGTGAAAGCATCCTGAAAAAAATAAAACAAAGGTAAAGTGGGGAGCATAGGCCCTATAGGCTAAATGGAAAGTAAAGTTCTTACCCATAGGCCTGAAATAAAAGGTAAGTTCTTTGGCTAGCCTAGGCCTACCCATATAAATTACAATTTAAGAGGGCTTAGATTTATTCAAGCTTACCCCAAGAGTCGAAGGTTTCACTCCAAAAAGGTTGCTAGCAGTGCGGATGCTACAGCCTGTCTCAACGCGGTGATTAAATGCCTTCTCCAAGTTGGTCCAGTCCGTGGTTAGGATGTTCTTGGGCTGGTATTGTTGCGAGCATGGCTGCGAGGCACGAAGGATCTGAAAGAGATAAATGGCATTAGAGACATAATGAATTGGCCTAGGTTAAATATTTCAATTTGGAAGACTAAACACTATTGGGGGTGGGGGGCACATATTGATACTAAAAAAAAATTAGTTTGCACAAAAAAAAAATAGCTCAAAACTGACTCATCTTTGACTTTGCAATCACCATATTTAATATTTTTTTAACCATCAATAATTTTTATAAGAGTTAATATATAGTATTAATATGGTTTTAGGTTAAAATGAGAGTGATTGACAGAGTCATTAAAAAAAAAAAAATAAAAAGTTCTTATCCTTCCTCCCCCCTCCCCCCCCCCCCCGTGTTCTCGACCCGGACAAACCTGTCCGAGTCGAGAACACGGACTGCATTTTAAAAAAATTTCTTAAAAATTAAAAAAATTGGGCCTAGGTTAAATATTTCAATTTTGGAAGGACTAAACATATTGGGGGGCACATATTAATTCTAAAAAAAATTAGTTTGCAAAAAAAAAAATAGCTCAAACTGACTCTATCTTTGACTTTGGCAATCACCCATATTTAATTATTTTAAACCATCAATAATTTTATAAGAGTTTAATATATAGTATTAATATTTGGTTTTTAGGTAAAATGAGAGTGATTGACAGAGTCAAAAAAAAAAAATAAAATCCTTTCTATACCTCCGTGTTCTCGACCGGACAAAACCTGTCCGAGTCGAGAACACGGACCTGCATTTTAAAAAAAATTTTCTTAAAAATTAAAAAAAATTGGGCCTAGGTTAAATATTTCAATTTGGAAGACAAACACTATTGGGGGGCACATATTAATTCTAAAAAAATTAGTTTGCAAAAAAAAAAAAAAAATAGCTCAAAACTGACTCTATCTTGACTTTGGCAATCACCCATATTTAATTATTTTAAACCATCAATAATTTTATAAGAGTTAATATATAGTATTAATATTTGGTTTTAGGTTAAAATGAGAGTGATTGACAGAGTCATTTAAAAAAAAAATTAAAATAAAATCCCTTATATACCTCCGTGTTCTCGACTCGGACAACACGTGCACACTGTCCGAGTTGGGGACCACGCACTAATTTTTTTAAAAATTCGTAAAAATATAAACAATCGGCCTAGGTTAAATATTTCAATTTGGAGAAGTAAACACTAATGGGGGGCACATATTAATGCTAAAAATAATTCACTTCCATCAATAAAACACTTCGAAAATCACTCGATATTTAGCCGTGGCAAACACCCATTTCCAGCTTTTTCCATGGCTTTATCTCACATATGGTACATTATAGTTGTAAGAACTATGCAATCATTCACTTTTTAATTGGTTTTTCCAGTACACTTAATTTGCATGAATTTTCAAAAACTGTCCGAGTCGAGAACACGGCATAAATTTTTTTCGCGGGTACCCGAAGCGAGTCCATTCTTGTTTAGGCATTCCGTATTATCACTGATTTTATGCCAATATGGCTATATTACATAACAAAACTTATTACAAGTTGATCACGCCTTATTCGTGGTCATGGCACAATATATCCTGATGCCGAAAATTAAGATCGCGACCTCTTAAAATCGAAATTCTTACCTTGTTTACAAGCGAAGCGTTGGCGGGTAGGTTTGCAAATGGCGTCTAGTTAGGACCGCCTTCCCTCATACGTCATAGCTCTGACGTCATCCTAGGCTCGATCGTTCATTGGTTAATCAAGACTGTCCGGGTCGAGACCTTGTCCGGGTCGTGAACACATCACCTACAACTAAGAGTTAAACCGAGATGGTAATTTTATCAGGCAGTCTCTCTCTCTCTCTCTCTCTCTCTCTCTCATATTTATATTCAGTTATTCTCTATGGGGTATAATTTAAGTGTTCAACTGAATCGATAATTTTACGAGAAAGTCTCTCTCTCTCTTTCTTTACACATATTTATATTTAGTTATTCCGTATTGGTACCTACAACTTAAGAGTTCAGCTCAGTTGGTAATTTTACTAGAGGCGCTCTCTCTCTCTCTCATTGACGTCCCCTTGCACGTCGGAACCGTTAATCATCTCGAAATGGGCGGGGGAGAAGAAGAAGAAGACTTCTGCGGCGGCGGTGGTGGTGGTAGGGGGTGGCGGGGGGGAGAGAAAGAGTGCAAATGAAATTCTGCAGAGTCGATTGATCGCCTGCTTCAACCTGGCGTCACACCGACGTGCGATCACCAACCTCCCGGTCCCCGCCTCTACCCTTATGCTATGCTATGGGGGTCGGTTGCCGAAATGCGTATTCTGAAGCAGTTCCTGTGGAGAGCGTCTACTATAGCTGGTTCACTTAAGGTAGATTCTTGAGTGAGCCCTGTGCCTACGAGACGTTTGTTTGGCGGGCGCTGATTGGCTGGGAGCTGCCCTGCCACTCAGCGGCCGCCAAACAAACGTCTCGGAGGCATAGGGCTCATCCAAGAAGTTACCTTAAGTGAAGCAGCTATACTTACATACCTCCTCATATCAGTGTCGACTCTCTCGTCCTCTGGGTGAGATATTATTGTCTCGAGAAGTCAGATTCAGTATAACTCGGGTTCGATACCCCGCACGTGGTGAATGATTCTGCTATCATATATATATATAAATATATATATATATATATATATATATATATATATATATATATATATATATATATATATATATATATTATATATATATATATATATATATATATATATTATATATATGTAGGCCTAGGGTTTTTGGTTAATAATATATAGCCAATATGTTCGCTGTGACCTATGGAATGTGGAGAAGCAACGACCCGAGAAAAGCTGACGAATAGTTTCTGTCGGTGGCGTGAGATAAAACTGCTTAGTTAGACAAGTCAATGTACTAAGTTCATGAACACTCTTCTCAAAGTGCCTTTGTGAAACTGGATGCAGCTAGTATTGTAAGGCGCTAACGAACTGTGCATTCGTGTGTGCGTGTGCGCCTCTTCTATTGAAAATGTTGGATACCCAAGTCTATGGGGGATTTTGATAGAGGCGGCTTTGAGAGAAAGGCAAGATGCCGTGGTGCTCTTCGAAGTGGTTTTTTATTAAGTGCGCGAAATAGTCCGGCTGCATGGGTGAGTTAAATTACTTTAGCCGAAGACTGGCTTTTTATCTATTTGACAAGTTTGTAGTAATATTCAATCTTTAATCTCTGATTGTTAAACTTGTGTGTGTACTTATGGGATGTGTTCTGTGTCTTTGAAACAGACGGTTCTGGCAAAAGGGGGACCGAGAGTCTTAGGGGGACAGAGAGTCCCAGATGGGACAGACATTCTGGTGTGACTACATTTACTGTTTAGACATTTTGATAGTGGGGTAACTTGAAGTAAGTGAGTCTGTAAGACTTGATTAATTCATTATTTATTCATTGTTAATAAGTGTATTTTCTTTTGATGCAACTCTCTCATTTTCATTACCTGTTAGAGTGGAGAGAAAGAGGTGGAGAGAGAGAGAGATTGCTTGGAGAGAGAGAGAGAGGTCGCGAGCCGTTGATCGCTTGGAGAGAGAGAGAGAGAGAGAGAGAGGGGCTGTGTGTATTGGTTTGCCTTGACGCTCGAGTTACACGTTTACCAAATGAATAATGGGGAAATCTCCTCATTACAGGTTTTGGTGGCGAGCGGTTAAAAAGGGGTATAAAAGTTTTTTTTTATGCCTGGGAACGCCAATGAAGAGATAGGTGACCAGTTAAAAAATAAAGGGGTTATGGCTTAGCGATAGTTTTCGAACGAAAAAGCCTTTGTGGGATTGTGGAAAATTGTTAAATTGTTAGTTTTCAGTTACTTAGTGAGAAAAAAATGAGAAATATCCGTCCGGTAACAGAAGGGAGGGAAGGATTTTATTGGACTCAGCATTTGGCCCAGGCAGTCTGCCTACTAGTTGCAGCAGCACTCAGTGTGACTTCTGTGTGTAATGTCGAGTGCATCCTGAGATACCCGTGTGGGTGTTGTTATTAGTGCATTACGTGAATTCCGAGTTCTTCTTGTTCCCATTATGAAGTGGTGAGTGTTAAAAAAACATTGTCTTTTAAGGGGAGGGTTTTTTAAAAATATTTCAGTGAAATGGTACTGGTTCAAGAGATCAAAATAAAATTTTTTTCTTTTCTTTCCCCATGGTAGCGAAGTGACGTGTTTTCTTTATTGGCGTGTGTTTATGATAGACGTATTCGTCTTTGTTTAACACATAAGGGTGTAAAGATGTATTTATGCATGCGAACTGTGCTTGGATAGCATATTTGGCTTGGAGACAAGAGCGGCCACTGAATTTCACGGGCTCAGCACATTTCTGCTAACCGCGCAGAGAGGCGCATTGCAAGGGGAGTATGTCCTGCCTCTGGGGATAGTGCATGTGCAGGGGAGGGTACTAGTGTATACCTCAGGGAGGTCCTCAGACACTGTTTAAGGGGAGATGGGTACTAGCGTATGCCTCGGGGGTATCAGGTATCACTTGACTGAGGGGTTGTTCTAACGGGGGGGGAGAAACTTTTTTTTTTCTCAGTGGGGGTGAACTCCTTTTTTTTCTTTGTGTCGGGTGTTGGGGGATGAGTTTGCCCTTGACAATGAATTTCCAATGCCAGGATATCAGCTGATTGATTAGTTGATGAAGTGAAATGCCCGTAGAGTCTTTTTTTTTAGAAAGAGAATTGAAATGCATTGTATGGGTGTATGTTTTCCTTGTGCCTTGGAAGACACAAATATATTGGGGAGACACAGATTATTATTATTGTTTATTTTTATTGTGTTGGAGAGATTACTTTGAAAATGGTGCCGAGTGGTGATGCATGGTAATGCCCGATGCCGTGAATGGTGTTGCATCTGGAGAAATTGTGTGTCATAAGGTTCAGCATTACTGGTGTATGCTATTTGAATTTACCCTTACTTGAGATCTTTGCAAGAGAATTGTTATTATGGAGAGTTATTATTATTATTAATAATTATTATACTTGAGATGTGTCACGGGAGGGTTGCTTAAGTATAATTATAATTACGAGAGACTTGTTTTACGAGAGATTTGAGATATTTCGTGGGAGATTATTTTATAATTATTACAGATAATTATTCATGGAGAATTATTACAATGAATTAATGGGAGAAAATCTTGGGGCTAATTATTTGTTGAGTTTTTGTAACTTTGGAGAATATTTCAGTGATTCATGGGGGATGACTTTTGCTGAATCTTGATGAATCTAACTGAATCTTGGTGAATTGTGTTGAATCTTGCTGAACTTTAGCTGAATTTTTTGCTGAATTTTTGGAGACTGGGCAAGCATTAACATTGATGATATTTTTTTTTATACTGATACTGGTGATTTTAATGATAGCAATTTTTTTGGTGATTTTGCTGATAGTGATACTTCTGATACTGATTTTTTTATACTAATCCGTGGGTGCTGTAATGCTATCAAGGATGGTGAGATCCTTTTTGAATTTGGGTGGAACTAACAACACATTGTTTTTTTTTCCTTTTTTTATGAGTTCAGCAGATAATTGCTTGACATCGAGTGAGTTACGAGAGATAGTTAACAGCGCCGTTGGTTTTTCTTTTCTCCTTTTTTGGAAGTTAGCCATCGCTGACACAAGTTTTTTTTTCATCATGGGTGAATTTGAATTTATTTTTTTCTCTCCAGTTGATGTGAATATTTTTTTAATATCTCAGTTCGTGACTTAGAGTCATTATTCGGGAACGTGTTTGTACTTCAGCTATTTGATGCTATAGAGAAATATATGGGAGAATTCTTGCACTGTTTTGAATGCATACGTAATGGCACTACATTTTTTCTCTGGATATTTGTGTTCCAGAAATTGTGAGTTTTCTTGCACAATACCTTTGTTGTATTTGTGACAACTTTGTGAGAGATACGAAACTTGGGTAAGTTTTCTAGTGGCCTATGTCGTAGTGCATATGGAGAAGTCTTTGCTAAGACACTGTGAATTTGGAGTTCTGTTATAATAGTTGTGGCACATTGGTGATTTTTTCTAGAATTTTCTAGACAGTTTTTATTTGCCGAGTTTTTGCCCTTTTTAGCAGTTATGCTAAATGGAGAGAGTTTTATAGTTTTTGACTATAACATTGAGTTATTCTCTGGAGAATTGAGATATATTATTTGGAGAGATAATTGGAGGTATATTATTTTGGAGTTATAATTTGAGATATAATATACAGGAGATATATTTTTGGCCATTTTTGATATTTGCCAATGGTGATATGAGCTATGTTTATTTGAATTATTTTGCAGCCATTTTTGTTGCAAATGGAGACACATATTTGGAGATTATGGGGCAATATTTGTGAGTGTGTGAGTTAGTTGCCTTGAGTGCACATTTTTTTGGAGAAAGGATTTCATTTTTTGATATTCCTTTTTGGAGATATATTTTTGGAGCCTTGTTTTATTCCATATGGAGATATTGGGGAAATAGAGGTAAATATTTTCTTATTTGCCGAAATAGAGGTGATTATTCTTTATTCCTGGAGTGGTGATTTTTTATTAACATATGGCTATCGAAGAAATAAGAGTGAATAATATGGGGTTGGTTACTAACCAAATGGAGGAAATATTTTTATAACCAGAGTGGCGTTCTTATTAATGTGGTGTCACATATTTATGTATGGAGTTGGAATTAATCTTTGGCGGATGACTCTTTTTTTTGTGGTTATGGGAGTTTTTACAAGCCAAGAGAAGATTTCTGTAGTTCTTTCTTTTTGGTTTCGTGACTATTTAGAGGCGAGTGGCATTACTGCATTACGAGTCCTATGGAGATGTGTGCATTTTATATGTTCACAAGTGTATTATTTTTGGAGGCATATAATTGGGCAAAGTCATGTTGAGAGAATAAGTCTTTGAGAGAAATTTTTGAACACATTAGTCATATCCTGGAGTTAATTTTGTGAAATGTGTCTGTTAGACCTTTTTCTATAGAATCATGAGTTTTCCAAACTTGTGTGTCTGACTGGACATTTTTTGTGCCGCTGTTTGAGCATACGTCCGCAGGCGGATTTTTCTGCTGACAAGCGATGTGACAAGCGCTGTGCTGTTCCTTTTCCTCTGATGGTGATAGCTCAGAGCTTTTGCAATATCTGGAATTGTTGACAATAGCATTTCACGAAAGCGCATGGGTAAGAGTTTGCTTTCTGGACATGCCAGTCGATGAAAAGTTGCGATGTCGAGAAATTCCATAACTTTACATGGGACATTTCTTGGGAAAAACGTGGGGGTTTATGTATATTATACATGTATTATGTATTTTGTGATTGGGGAAATCTACTTGTGATTATCTTTTTTTTATTTTTTTTTTCCTTTTCCTATGAGAGATGTAATTGGGGGATTGAGATTAAATAGCATTTCTTTTTGGACGGGAGATGAATAGACATTTCTTTTGGACGGGAGATGTGATTTATCGGGAGTTGTTGTTTACGTAAATGGGAGTTTGACATTAAGTCTCATTGTAATTAATTGTTTGAGCAGTAAAGGGGTTTTTGCTGTTAAACATTGGAGATTTTTGCTGATTTTGTGGGTTGTTTAGATATCAGAGCTTGAGAGAACATTTTTTGGGTCTGGGTATGTTACGTGATTCTTTTTTTTTTCTCCTTGGGCTCATTACGATTTTTCCTTTTTTTTTTTGCTTATGAGAACATTCGAGTTTGAAATGTGAGTGCAGAAGCCCGTGGAGTTGCTGTGATTTCTGAGTTGTGCGTGTGCTGATGTGTGAGTTTGGAGAATTGAGTTGGAGAACTTGATGTTTTTTTTTCTTTGAGAGTTGTGATGATGACTTATGATTTAGTAGTCATATTAAGGGAGTTAATTGGGAGACGTTCAGTTAGTATTTCTGACTTTTTGAGATCATTGCTTGATAGAAGTAGTATGTCTGGGTTAATTTTCTTAGATTGACCAGTGACTTGACTGACATACTAACACACCAAAAAGTCGTTTCCCAACGCTAGCAAGACGTCCATCAGCCGTGCAGAGAGGTTGCTGTCGTTTTGTCCGTGGTGATTACAAGAGTTTCCACGATGGTGATCACGAGAATTCTACAGCGTGTCTTTTGGGGATCTGCAGAAGCCATGAGAAGTCTTCTACAATGAGGGAGGCATTCCATCTTCCTACAGTCTGCTACAGTTTGCAGACAAACATAGAGGGATATTCAAGAATCCGAAGAGAGAAAATTCTAGTGTTATTTGGAGATAAAAGCGTAACAGACTTTATTTCATAATGCCAGAGACGTGCAGTTATTACTTATATTTTATTTTAAGCCGGCCAATGTGTTTTATGTTATATAAGCTATTTTGCTAGGCGGGGGCTAGCATTGGTTAGTGGCCGAGCCATGTAGGCCTAGGGTTTTTGATTAATAATATATTGCCAATATGTTCGCTGTGACCTATGGAATGTGGAGAAGCAACGACCCGAGAAAAGCTGACGAATAGTTTCTGTCGGTGGCATGAGATAAAACTGCTTAGTTAGACAAGTCAATGTACTAAGTTCATGAACACTCTTCTCAAAGTGCCTTTGTGAAACTGGATGCAGCTAGTATTGTAAGGCGCTAACGAACTGTGCATTCATGTGTGCGTGTGCGCCTCTTCTATTGAAAATGTTGGATACCCAAGTCTATGGGGGATTTTGATAGAGGCGGCTTTGAGAGAAAGGCAAGATGCCGTGGTGCTCTTCGAAGTGGTTTTTTATTAAGTGTGCGAAATAGTCCGGCTGCATGGGTGAGTTAAATTACTTTAGCCGAAGACTGGCTTGTTATCTATTTGACATGTTTGTAGTAATATTCAATCTTTAATCTCTGATTGTTAAACTTGTGTGTGTACTTATGGGATGTGTTCTGTGTCTTTGAAACAGACGGTTCTGGCAAAAGGGGGACCGAGAGTCTTAGGGGGACAGAGAGTCCCAGATGGGACAGACATTTTGGTGTGACTACATTTACTGTTTAGACATTTTGATAATGGGGTAACTTGAAGTAAGTTAGTCTGTAAGACTTGATTAATTCATTATTTATTCATTGTTAATAAATGTATTTTCTTATGATGCAACTCTCTCATTTTCATTACCTGTTAGAGTGGAGAGAAAGAGGTGGAGAGAGAGAGAGAGATTGCTTGGAGAGAGAGAGAGAGGTTGCGAGCCGTTGATCGCTTGGAGAGAGAGAGAGAGAGAGAGAGAGGTTGTGTATTGGTTTGCCTTGACGTTCGAGTTACACGTTTACCAAATGAATAATGGGGAAATCTCCTCATTACACACACACACACACACACACACACACACACATATATATATATATATATATATCTATATATATATATATATCTATATATATATATATATATATATATTATGTGTGGGTCGGTTTGTCTTTGGGATTACAGAAGGATCCGAAGGGTCTGGAATAGATCGGTGCTCAATAAGAGAGAGAGAGAGAGAGACTCTCTCTCTTTATATTTCCCATCTTCCTTGGGAGAGATTAGTTCTATCATCCTTGTTTTCATGTCTTCATTGTTAAGGAAGAGGAGAGAGAGAGAGGAAATGAACTGAAGTGGAAAGGAATTATCATTGAGAGATAAAGAGATAGAGAAAAAAAGAGAGAGGGAGGGAGCCGGTAGTATATTTATACCATCACAGTGAAAGAGAGAGAGAGAGGGGTAGCAATACAACTATCATCGAGAGAGAGAGAGAAATGCCCTAATGGAAACTGGTTACGCCTTCCTCCTCTTATCATGAGAGTGAGGACGAATTAACGTCTCTCTCTCTCTTTTTCTTAACCTTCCAGTCCCCATTAAATTACCCCCCCCCCCCCACACACACACTGCTTCCCACAACAGCCGACTAACCACCAAGTGAACCATCCCCTACTAAGGTCATCAGAGAAACAATGGATTTACAGAAAATGGTTTCGCCAAATTTTCAAATTGGGTAACTTTTTTTTTTATTAAATCTGGTAGATTTTTTTAAATCGGTAGTTTTTTTAATTAAATCCGGTAGATTTTTTTAATTAAATCCGGTAGATTTTTCATATTAAATTGGGTAGAATTTTTTTTTTATTAAATTCGTTAGATTTTTCATATTAAATCCGCTGGATTTTTTTATATTAAATCCAGTAGATTTTTTTAATCCCTTAGATTTTTCATATTAAATCCAGTAGATTTTTTTAATCCCTTAGATTTTTCATATTAAATCCGTTAGATTTTTTTCATTAAATCCAGTATATATTTTTCTATTAAATCCGGTTGATTTTTTATACTAAATCAGGTAGAATTTTTTTAAACCCGTTAGATTTTTCATATTAAATCCGCCAGATTTTTTCATTAAATCCAGTATATATTTTCCATTAAATCCGGTAGAATTTTTTTTTATTAAATCCGGTAGATTTTTATTATTAAATCTAGTAGATTGTTCTTAATTAAATCCTGTAATTTTTTTTTATTAAATCTGGTATACTTTCTTAATAAATCCTGTAAAATTATTTTTATTAATCCGGTAAAAAAGGTTTAATCAAATCCGGATTTTTTTTTCAATTAAATCCATTAGATTTTACATGAAATCCGGCAGAAGTTTCATTTTTATAAAAGACTGGCCCCCTGTAATGAACGTCAAAGGCTCCTCTTTAATCCGGCCAGTAATTTCCAAATTTATATGCAAATTACCCCGCCCTGGTCTAGTACAGGAAAACTAAATGCCTGAGTGTGTTTTCATTTATTGGGGCGAGAAATAACCTTAATTTTATTATATATATTGTATATATTATATGTCTGTGTATTTATATAGTATTTAGACTAGCGGATTACATTACCGGTCTACTTCTCACTTCAAATGCCCAATTTGGCTTAACTCAAAGTGCAGTGTTGCAAAACATCCAGCAATTATATCACTAATTCACTTTTTGACAGCTCACCTTTGAAACCATCTACTTGCAAGTGACCTTTTATTCATATTCGACTACTTATATTATTTGCTTATTTTTCATATTTTACTTTTGTAAACAGAGATCTGTTTTATTTCATCTCTACCCCCATTTGGCGCCTCATTCGCCCCGTTATTTGAGATTGCATGAAAGACCGGAAGTATTTCATTGTAACTTGGCATATATACATGCATGGATACATACAGGCATGAATAGGTATTCCCATTATGTAGACAGAACTTCACTTATAGCCTCGGGTACATGAATACATTCAGACGTATATTCACGTGTGAGAAGGACTACACACGTTTCCCTGCATACAAGAATACACATATGCATATGTATCTCCACAGGGGGAAACAATGTATGTTGATGTATTCCCTGCATACAAGAATAAGTAAACAAAAGTACAGCCTATTTGAAGAATTGTACCACATATTCAATTGCATATATATCCATACGAAATATACATGCCCATGTATACTCACTGGACGGATACATAAAGCCATACATATAACTACAAGTGTAGGGATACATGCATGGAAATGTTTCTCTGCATTCAAATTAGATTGGCGAGCGGCGAAAAATATTTCTGGAATATGTGCCAATAAAGTGGTGGGTGTTTGTACGCCCTACTTTTGCTCGATTAATTAATGGGTCCCTTCATCCTAGGGGGCCCGGGATGGAGTTTGTGGAGGGGAAGAGAATGAAAGGGTAGCGGGTGGAGAACCCCTTTATCTCACAAGCGAATATTTCTGGTAATTATTTTATGCTTTACAATTATTATTATTATTATGGAAGAAGATCCTCTTTTTAAGAAATTCTGTTGAATAAAATGGCAGAATTCATCGAATTAAGAAAAATAGAAACGATAATATGTAAGATTAATTCGCTGAATTCTGATAGTATTATTATTATTATTATTATTATTGTATGCTGGAAGTAAACCCTCTTTTAATCATGTTTTATTAAAAGTGATTGCTGTCTCAGCTGCAGTAATTTTAAAAAGGTTCTTCTCTATTTTTCTAATTATTGTTTTTTCATTGTTACTTAAACTGGTGAGCAACGCACCGAAGGTTGACATATCTCAATTATGTAATAGTCAAAGCCGATTGGACTTTTTATTGGTAAAAAATTCCAGTGGGGGTAGTAAATTTTTCCGGGTATATCCCATAGAGTTTATTGCAGGTAGAATTGATATTAAATTCTATTCTTTTCTATTCTTTTTGTGGGGCCGCGACATTTCGTCTGAAAAACCTCAGACATCCTCTTAGGCGGAGGTGGGTGAAGGACTGAAGTGAGAGGGTGAGTCCGTCTGCTTTTATTGTGGCGGTGCAGCAGGGGGCTTCGTGCCGCTGCCTTTTCATTGGCTAGTGAATGGGGAGCTGCTTTATGATTGGCTGTGGGCTGAAGCCAACTGCCGAGCGCATGCTCAACAGGCGCGCCAATCTTCTCAGCTGCATACCATCACGCCGGGCTTCATTTTGATTGGTCAAAGGCCACGTGACGTCACTGCTGGTATTATTCATGGCATTAATGTTGTCTTCAGTGAAAAAGGCCTCCTGCATCGTATTCATGGAGGGCTTTTGCTCCTGGATGAGTAACGCCTCCAGAAGGTGCAGACGGCGAGGGTCGAGTGCTCTCCCTATTATCCTAGTGTTGTGGGTAAAACAGTCGCGGGTGATTGTCTCGGTGGGCGGTGAGGGCGTGATTCTTGATAGCCCCTTCTTGGGCATGACAGGAGATTCTCTTCTCAAGACGCATAGTAGTCATTCCAATGTACTTCCCAGGACATCCTCGGGCGGGGCATATGTATTGGTATACTACGTTCATCTGCTTGAGGGGGTCTCCTGATGGCGGTGAGGGGTTATTTTTCATGAATAGGTCTCTTGTTTTCCTGTTTTTGTAGTATATTATAAGGTCCACCATCTTGCCTTCTTCAATGGGGAGGATATTCTCCTTGATGATCTTCTTCATCGACTTCTCCTCCTCGTGGTACTGGGAGTGCATGAACGCCTTATGATATATCTTGATGTTCTCGGTGGGGCAGGGTCGTGGGTCTTCTTCCTCATTTGAGTACCATTTTTTGAGGGCGGTGCGCACTTGTCAGTTGATGAGCTCATTTGAATATCCGTTGTTCATGAGCATCTGTGAAGCTCTATCAAGCTCGAGGTGTGTGTCCTGCCAGGTAGAACAATGGGGGAGGGCGCTTTTCACACAGGCCCTGACGGTAGTGCTCTTAAACCTGTCAGGACACTCGCTATCCCCGTTGAGGCACATTCCTAAATTTGTCTTCTTCGTGTAGACAGAAGTGCGGAGACTGTCTTCTGTCTTCGTTATAAAGACGTTGAGGAAGGGGAGCCAATCATTGTTGCTAAACTCGTCTGTGTAGTTTAGCATGCTGCATTGCTGGAATCGGCGACAAAGGGCTTCTACCTCATCTTTGGTGTCGACTTGTACGAAGATGTCTGTGTAACGGGCATATATGCGGGGGTGCTGCCTCTGGGCGAAGACCCTCTCTTCTACGGTGTCCATATAGAAGTTGGCAAAGAGGACTCCCAGAGGAGAACTGTAATGGTAATTGCTTCATAGCAAAGAAAGATAAAGGAAAGGAAAATGCATCTTTGAGAAGTTCTGCAGCACGGATGCTCTCGCGCGTGTGTTGGAAGTGCCTGTTCTCATGATGGTTCTAGAATCGGCAGGAGTTTTGTGCCGAAGTGTCGTGAGAAACGCAGCGACTTCTGATGCAATACTTCGTCGAGAAACTTCTAAATCGTTCCAGTAATCTCGCGAGTCTGTGACGCTTGCCGTAGGCCCCGCCCCCAGAACGCCGTATAAATGCGACGGACGAAGTAGGAGAAGAGAGATTATCAGTTAGTCACAGAGCAGAGGTCATCAGTTAGTCACAAATTAAGAGATCATCAGTAAGAGCCACAGATCAGATTATCAGTAAGAGATCAGCAGCAGAGATCATCAGAGTGAGATAAGAGAAGAAGGATGAAAGGATCAGAGGAAAAGTCGCTCGAGAGTTGGTTGAATTCTGGTCAAGTCTTCTTCAGGAGTGGACGACCGAGTTATTTCGACGTTGAGTGAGACTTCAGAGAAGAGATGTTCTGCTAGAGGTTTTGGGGAGTTCCTGCCCTTCAAGTATCAAGAGTAGACATTTTCTGCAATACGGAGTCAAGAAGACGTCTGCAATCGCAGTTCTCCTTTTGTGAAGCCATCGCTTCGAGTTGCAAAACTGGCCAGCAAGTATTTGAATTACCTCACTGTTCCCCCAGTTCACGCATTGTAAGATTTTGCCTTTTTATGTAAATAGAGATACCATTCTGCATTTATCTTTGTTAGTACGCTTGTAAATAAACCTTTGTTGTGTTAGTGTTTCTTTCTATATTTGTATCCCCAGTTTCAACAGTTGGTGTTGAATTTTTTTTGTTTATTTCATATCGAACCTGAAGCGGACCTCTCTCTCTCAGAGGCCATAACCAGAGCCCATGGCAATGCCATCATTCTGCCGGAACATCTGTCCTCGGTGGGTGGAGAACGGCGCCCTCTTTGTACAGATGTCCAGCAAGGTGCACAAAGAGGCTTCTGGGATATTGAGTGGGGCTGTTAACGGGTCACAGTAGACACGATCCATGATGATGTTAATGGTTTCGTCGACGGGAACGTTGGTAAATAGGGATTCTACGTCGAGGGATGTTATGATGCCAATGCCGGGGAAGTCGCGAATTTCTTCAAGGAACTCCACCGATGAACTCAAGCTATAGCGCCTGGGGACGTAGGGAGTCAAAATTTGATTGAAGCTCTTGGTCAAGGCGTAAATTGGGGCGGGCATCTGGTTGATAATTGGGCGGAGAGGGTTGCCTTCCTTATGGGTTTTCATGTTCCCGTAGAGGTAACCAAGGCTGAATTCCCCTTGGATGGGCGGAAGGTGGACTGCGTTGGTTGCCGCATTGATGGCACTGATGGCAAAGTTGGCGTCCCTTTTGATGTCTTCCATGGGGTTCCATGTGAGACGCTCGATGCTATCCTGTCCGACTTCTCAAAGTTTGAACGTCTCACACGGAACCCCATGCAAGACATCAAAAGGGATGCCAACCGTGTCATCAGTACCATTAATGCGGCAACCAACGCAGTCCACCTTCCGCCCATCCAAGGGAACTTCAGCCTGAGTTCATCGATGGAGTTCCTTGAAGAAATTCGCGACTCCCCCGGCACTGGCATCATAGCATCCCTCGATGCAGAATCCCTATTTACCAACGTTCCCGTCGACGAGACCATTAACATTATCATGGATCGCGTCTACCGAGACCCGTTGATGGCCCCACTCAATATCCCAGAAGCCTCTTTGTGCACCTTGCTGAACATCTGTACAAAGAGGGCGCCCTTCTCCACCCACCGAGGACGTTCCGCCAGAATGATGGCATTGCCATGGGTTCTCGTCTAGGAGTCCTTTTTGTCAACTTTTGTATGGGGCCCGTAGAAGAGAGGGTTATCTGGTGCCGTGCCATCTTGTTATATGACCCCATTACGAGGCGAGGAAGAATTTTCCCTCATGAGCTTAGGTTTGGTAATGGGGAGTTCACCTCATAAACTAAGTGGTATGTGAGAGGTTTTGCTGTGTTGCGAGGGTTATGAGACACCTCGTGACTAATTCAGTCTTGACTGATTAGCCACATCATGAGGTTGTTATGTAATGTCCCCCTTATAATCTAGGTTTGGTAATTGGGAAGTCGCCTCATGAACTAAGTGATATGTAGAAGGTTAACCTCATGATGTAGGTTATGCAGTGTACGTGAGATATATGATCAAGTCTTGTAACTCCATTTAATCAGACGGCTGCCTACCACAGTCTAATGACAGCCATGTACTTAAGTTAATAATTAGGTTAACAGTGACAAATTGGATATCCCGGGAACGGATAGTACATGTTGTATCTTTCACTTGGGATCGATCTCCGGGTCTCTCATTGAGAGAGAGAGAGAGAGAAGAGACATTGTAGCATGGAAGATAGGGATAATGATCTATTAAATCTATAAATTAACCACCGGCCCAAAGGGAAAAGTCCCCTTCCTCCAAATGGCCAGTCCGTCGCTGCCCGGGCGGTGCCATCAATGAAAGCACACTTAACATGCTCCTCGGACTGGTCAACATAACCACGTCTGCAGCATTATGACAGTAGACCTAATAAGCTCAACAGTCATAACAACATTTTCAAAATAGGAATATGAATTAAAACAGGTTTTCTTTGAATGTTAAAGCTTTCGGCTGTGTTTAAGCTGCCTGTAGTATGTTATAGAAACTGTAAATAAGTTTTGTAAGTGTAGTCTATGTTCTTATCCTTTTTCTCCATAGTAATTTAAGTTGACTTTTTTTAGTGTTCAAATTTCCCTCCATAAGTCTTCCCTCCAATATTAACATGTGGAGCTCGTTACAGCTTGCATTTTTGCAAGAGGTGGGGGACGAGGGATGCTTCCTAGACAAGGACACGTAGGTATATACTATAAAGAAGGTTTTTTGCTCCAGAAATAGTTGCTTTCTGGGAGAAAAAATGTATTGAGAACTCCCTCTGTTGCAATGCAAGAAACGGAGTTACGAGCCTAATAAAGTTAACAAATCTTCATAAGGATTCCCCAAGCAACACCAAAATCTTGAAATACAGTCACACAAGAGGAGTGCATGCTGCATGTTAAGGTAAGCGGGTAGCGTATGCTTCACGTGCTATTTCAGGGAGTGGGTGTTTCTGAATTCAATTGGGATAATCCTGATATAATTTCAAGATTTTGGTTAATGTACGAACTAAAACAGTTTCTGTGTCCTTACCCAGGTTAGTTAGCTTCTAGGCTACGTGGGGTTTCGTTGTTGCTGTAATGCAGTGTTACAAATATTTTCGAGGTAGTAGAACCACATTTCAGTTTTTCTGAAGTTTTGAACATTTGTTGACATCTTTGCTCTTATTACACCTGTAACGTCAGTGTTGATAAGCAGTTTTACTTGTTTTCGGACTCGTTCTCGCTGTAAGTACCTACATATTGTTATCTTTAATGTTATGGGAAATTTTGGTGGCCCCAGTAAGTGAGCAGTGTCGCAGTCGGGTTGCTTCTGAGTGGGGGTTGGGCTTGTTTTCTGATATTGGGCCGGGCAAAAAGGGTGTTGCGCGGCTTGGCCAACTAATCTGTAATCTACCCGGTCTGTCAGAGATCTGCTTTGCTTCTGCAGTATGTGAAGCTTAGGATGGTGAAGTAGTTATGCTGTGTAGTTCAATCTAGTTATCACCCATGGTTAATGAGCTAATTGAACAGATGATTGTAGGGGGTCGTTCTGCTGTGTTGGTAAAGAAGCGAGCTGGGTATAAAGGCTTATGTATCAGTTAGTCTGAAGAAACTTAAGGAATTAGATGATGATGACCTTAAGATTCATTTTAAGGTTAGAAAGGCTACAATTCTAAAGCACTTAAGTAAGGTCCGAGAGATGGATGAGAGCATATTAGAGTTGTATACCCTCTGTGATGAGGAAAGTGAGGAGGAAAGTAAAATGTCTGAAATCACCTCCCAAGTGGATTATAATGACTGTTCTTGATAAGCTTACCTTATTGGAAAGGAAAGTTGAGGGTTCCACTACTGTAGCTAATAGTGCATCCTCTCAGCCTTCTATGGGTGTTAAAATTCCCAAGCTAGAGTGCAAAATCTTTCATGGTACTTCTAAGGACAAGCTGGAATTAAAAAATTTTCTTACCCAGTTCTCTAATTGTATTGATACTTACGGATGTTTGTCTGATGCAAACAAGTTAACCTACCTACGTAGTTATTTGTCAGGCTATGCCCTTAAGATTATAAATCACTTTCTATAAATGATGACATTGTTCCGATACGTAATACAAACCATCGGTCCTTTAACAATAGGAAGTAGCTAGCGGCAGCTGGAACGGTCGTAAGCTTCGAACAAGGGGAGAACGGTAGTTAACTGCTTGTCCGACAGTCGCGCGGCACTTTTGCTTTCGGCCGCGGGTGTGAAGGACGTGTTCGTCATCGCTCTCTGCCCGCTTCATCGTCGTATGCTTTGTTTATATTGTGTTTTCTACTTATGGTTTGTTTGACTTGAAAATGAAACTGTAAGTACACTGTTTTCATTTTCATTACTTAATTATGAACCAACATGGAGCTATCGCCGTAGATGCGGCGATTTCCTCTCTTTTCATGAATTGAACCCTTGAATTATGTCTCGGTGCCGAGGGCGGGCGCGCTCGCGCCGAGTCATGTATTTTGGGCGAAAGTGTGTAATTGAAAAATGTAAGTACTCTTTTCATTATATTTTTGCCCTGTGCGTTCGTTACCGAGAGTGTGATTGCGCTCGGCACGAGCCTTTTATTTTGTATAATAGAATGCAATGAAAGTGGATTCGCAATTGCAATATTCTTTTCATTTTCATTTATTTACTTGCATGAAATTTAATTTGGATCAATTTTCGTTCTTACCTGGGAATTGATCCTTACGATTATTTTATGTGAAAGTGAAATCGCAAGTGCAGTATTCTGTTTCATTTTCATATATATTTTATGATAGCATCATATTATTTGGATCAAGTTTCCGTTCTTACCCGGGAATTGATCTTTTCCCCTTTAAGTTCTATGAAGTGAATCGCAAGGGCAGTATTCAGTTTCATTTTCATATTACTTTTCACTGCTGTGCGGGGGTAGGGGAAGCGAAGGTCTGCCAGGAAGTCGTCGGAAAGCTCTCCCGCGACTCCCTTGGTATCCGATTCTTCGTCTTCCTTCCTGCCCCCGCTCAGCTTCTTCGTTGTATTTTGTATTTGGGGTCTTCCTTGCGTTCGGGGTGGGGCATGTCTTCCCCCCGTGCGTGAGGGAACCCCTCTTACTAATCTATCTATGTTACCGCAGGTGCTACATCCGTGGGAGACGACCTTGGACAGGTATGGACCACCGCGGCGGCAGGGCGTGCCTAGCATCCACGGGCTGCTGCAGCGTCTAGCGAGGTCTGGGGCGGTCTCCACTACTACCACGGCCGCTTATGCTGCTCCCCCCCGCCTGGTCTACACTCCCCATGCTGTGTCGGTGACGCCGTCTGCCGCTACTAGGGCCGCCGCCGTACCGAGGGGGTGTTGCCGCCGCCGCCTGTTTTCTTCTTGTTGCCTGCCCCAGACTTCTGCTGTTCCAGCAGCTCGCCCCTGGATCGGCCGCCAGTACCCAGGTTCCGCTGGCTGCCGATGATTCTACGAGGCGATCGCTGGGCCTGCCGTACCTGCCGCTGATGTGATTCCCGTTGTTGGCTTGGCTGTCCCTTCTGGGTCTACCGCTGCCGCTGTTCCTGCCGCTCCTGAGCTGGTTGCTGTTCCTGTCGCTCCTGGTTCCTGAGCCTGTCCATGCTGGTCCTGCCACGGTGTGTCTTCCCCAGTCCCAGGTCCTTCCGGACAGGTGCAGTTGGGCCGTGTTGCTTCGGCAATAGCCCCGGCTCCGGCCTGGATGGAGGACCTGACGACTGTCCTGCGTGAGCTGACGAGGAAGAGGAGAAGAGGAAGCTGTCATCTTCGTCTTCATCGTCTGCTGCTGCCTCTTCCCCTTCGACTTCTAAGCCCATAAGCCGAAGAAGAAGAAGGCTGCCTTCTCTAAGAAGTCTCCTTCGGGAACTTCTAAGGGCCCGTCCCACCCCGGTGGGACGGGGGGTCCTTCTGCTGGTCCTCCTGCTCCTTCGGGAGCGGGGCCCGTCTCCCCTTCCGTAAGGAAGAGATAGACGGGGACCAGAGGAGTATCGGTTAGCTCTGGTACTTCCTCGCCTGGTGCTAGCGGCGATGCCGCTACGCCAGGTTCCGGCTCGGTCCCCCTTCCCTCGTTCGCGAGAGATCCCGAGTGTACGTTCTCCCTCGGGAGACCGTGCAGCCAAGTTTCGGCGCCAGAGTTCGCTCGGCGCCAAGACGCGGCACGGAGCAGAAGGCTGGTGAGAGACGCTCAGGTGACTCTCGCCAGGCCAGCGGCCGCTCTTGCAGCGACCAGCTGGTAACCCGGGTTTTCCCCCCTAAGAAGGCTCCTTCGGGACCTTCTAAGGGCCCGTCTCGCTCCGGCGATTCGGGGAGCTCTTCTGCTGGTCCTCTTGCTCCCTCGGGAACAGGGCCCGTCTTTTCTTCTACCAAGGAGAAGAAGACGGGGACCAGAGGAGTACCAGCTTCGGCTGGCACTTCTCGCTTGGTTCTAGCGGTTCTGCCGCTAAACCAGGATCCGCCTCGGCTTCTCGTTAGCGAGAAGTACCGAGTGGACGGTCCTCCCCCCGCGGGGGGAGACCGTCCAGCCAAAGTCTTGACACCCGAGCTCGCTCGCCGCCAAGACCGAAGCCGCGGAGCAGAAGACTGGCGAGTGTCGTGCAGACGACTCTCGCCAGGCCAGTGGACGCTCTCGCAGCGACCAGCTGGCTGCTCGGGTTGACGTGACGGTCGCTGACCAGCCACGGGTTGAGGCGAGGAAGAGGGCCCCGCGACCGTCGGTACCAGCCACGGCTGGTACCAGCGGCTCGACGCGCCGAGAGGACGCTCGCCGGTCTCACCGCGACAGCGAGCCTAGCAGGTCACCTGACGCCGCTCCCCATCGGGACCGGGCGGAAGACGGTAACCAGCAACAGCTCGCCTGACGCTAGAGATCAGCGTCGACGGTTCTCAGCTGAGCCATCTCTCCCCAGGCGAGCGGCAAGGCTAAGGCCTGCGCTGCTCGATCGCCACCGCGGGTTGACGATCAGCAGCAGCCCTCCAAGCACGCTGGTCCTGCCAGCGAGCTAGGGGGGAGCGTCAGGTCTGCCTCTCCTGTACCTTCAACCTCCTCGGGCTACACCGGGAGGAGCGAGGTACCGAGGAGTGATCACGAGAGGTGCGCCGCTCGCGATCCCGCTATGACGCCGTATGGACCAGGCACGGTTCTAGGAACCGACCATGGACATACGCGCAAGTAGCTGGAGGCGACCGTCAGGGGTCTGCCGCTGTTCCTCCTTCTGAAGGAGGAGTATCTCGGGATCTGTTCTTGTTGGAGGGACTGGACGGTCCTACTCCGCAAGACGCGGTTACTCCCGAGATACAGAGGAATTTGCAGAAGTCATTAAGCTGATTCGTCAGCATAATGACCTTGCGGAAGGATTGCCGCTCCCACCAGCAGAGCCCACGTCTCTGCTCGAGTCGTTTTGGGGCCCGAGAGGGAACCCAAACCGACGGTGGGTCTGCCGCGATTGGAGCTTGCCGATTCTGTCTCGAACCAGAGTCTCTCGTCTCCGGACAAGAAGGCTCTCTCAGTTCTGGCCGGTCGATCAAGCTACTTCCACCTCCTCTACTGCGACAGCGGCGTTTCTACGTGTCTTCGGACACCGTATTTAAATACTCCTTCGGTCCTCCTGAGAGGTTTCGACCTCGACGAGGACTGGAATGAGTCGGAGGACGGTATCGGCTCTCTCCTGTCAGGTGTCGATCAGCCCCACCCAGACGACGTTCACAGTGGCGGCAGACCCTTACCTACAGTGAGAGTTCGTAACCCTCCGCGGGGAAACGTTTTCTCCTGATGATACGTTTTCCCAGACTCTGAGAGGCCATCGCCGCAAGGCGATGGCTGCTCCTACTCTTCTCCAACTGCTAGTTCCACTGGGAAGGCGAGCGAGTATCCAATTCCTCCCCCATTCCCGCTCTCCTTACGGCTACGAGGGAAAGGGGAGGGATCCTACAGAGATTTCTCTGTAGGATCCCACGTTCGGGACTGCGCTACCGGGGGGACCTTCGGGTCCTACCTGACGTAAGCCCCGGTCGTTGAGGAGGAATCCTGCCCCATTCTCGATCCCTCTTGATTTGAGACTGCCTTGACGGAGTTACGCATTTCCAACCTATGGTTGAAACTGCGTAGCGGGCAAGAGGGCTTTCGAACTGGGAGAATTATCTCCTAGTTTGAATCTAAATGTCTCAATTTTTCTCTTACTTGAACATCTTCCAATCTCTTACTTTCTTTCGCTCAGTTGCTCCCCCTAGCTGTCCTCCTTCTCTTCACTAAAACCCTCGTGCAGGTTAGGTAGGAGCTGGGTCTCTGAACTTAGGCTTTACCTTGATCCAAATGGCAGGGACTATAGTGGTTTGGTCCGCCGCTCGATTATGTTTGGACCCTGAGGATATTGATGTGACTCTACATCAATATTTATTGGGGCGGGACTACATGTGGGGGCTTGCCTATGGAATCCGGGGAGGTATAGTCTCCACAGTAGGACTCTCGGCAATTTATCCGGATTGCCCTCTAAATAACATGCGTGGGGATGATTGCATACTAGCTATGCCCTCGGTCCTATCAAGCGGGTTTTGCTTACACTTGAGCCAATCATGTTATGTTAGAGCCATCCCTTCGGGGTAGGGTAGGGAGTGGACATATGGGAGTTGGTCTCTGCTGTGTGTCTTTGGTGAGGGGGAAGTCTTTGAGAGGAGACCCAGTTTTTACCATGGCTTGCAGTTGGTTTCTCTGTAATTTCAAAAAAAAAGGAAAAATGGAAATTGACTATGGAACTCAGTCCCCCGGAACATGTGACCCCATGACACTAGATAACAATCTGACCCTGGAAACGAACAAGGACACCCTTTTGGACACTTCAATCCAAAATATAGCAACATGGAGCCTTTTACTAGGCCAAAAAGATTTATCAAAAGAAAATTCCAGCCTAGCCCTTCGCTAGCTTTATTTGAATCACTTTTTGGAAAAGACAGTTGGACAAGATTTTTGACAATAGAAGTGAAAACAAGATTTCAAATTTAAAATTGGAAAATTATTTACTGACCAGATACCCAACAGAAAACATGAAATTTCGTCAAACGCAAAACAAATACATGGATAGTGGAAACCACTACTAAAGCCCAATCAGAAAACTACTTACAAATTACGAACATAGATAACATAAAAATAAAAGTCACCAAGCATAATAAACTTAATAGTATTTGTGGTACAATAATCCTGCCAAATATGATGACGAACTAATAGATAAAATATGTTAATGGACTCGCTCAAGAAAAGATATAAAAACATTGAGATTGTGACATCTATGATATCCAAGTAGGAAAAATTTAAAAATCAATATACAAATAGCTAAATTGAAATTTGAAGGAAATGAACTCCCTTTAACTATTAAAGTATTAGGGCAGACGAGAGAGATAAGACCATATATCCCTAAACCACTACAGTGGCAAATCATGTAATAAATTTGGCCATTCAAA
>NC_061091.1:47581952-47754452 GCF_015104395.2 Macrobrachium nipponense
CAAGCAGTTAACTACCGTTCTCCCCTTGTTCGAAGCTTACGAACCGTCCCAGCTGCGCTAGTTACCTTCCTATTTGTTAAAGGACTCAGGTTTGTATAGTTTTAGGAAAAATGCAATTTTTCGACAAATTGTCATTTTTTCTTTTGTCATTCTTGTCAATTGTATTTCAAATAAATACCTTAAAGTTATATTTGCATATCTTGAAAATCTCTAGAAAATATGAAATAAACATACCGTTCCTATCACTGTCATACAATTCGTGAATATTGGGTCTCCATGCCTTTTCCAGATAGGCTTCTCACAGCAACTTTGATATACTTTATATATACTGTAGTTATGTTATATTCTCAGCAGCTTACCATGGGTTGTAGTTATAAATGTTTACCTTAATTTTTCATTAATAAGCAACTATTTAGCGAACCAAAGTTATTCCATCAGGAAGGATGTATCTTGTGGGAGCATTCATATGGGAGAGCATAAGTAGGTTAGTTAAGTTAGAGTGACTTACTTTAATTTCAAGTTCACTAACCTTTATCTATGATTGAATTTTCCTATATGTATGGATAAAAGCATTCAAAATAAAAGAAAATTACATGCAAAACAGCATATCTGCTGCCCACAGATCCATTCTTACCGTTTCATCTAAGTTTCTGCATTATATGCTCATAATTGTTCAATTTTTTTTAATGAAATCTTGTAATTGGTACCAACACCCCACATAGTATTCCAAAGTAAATTTACCATTTGGCAGCAAATGTACGCAGTAATACAGTAGTAATAAATTGGCAAACAAGTTGTGAAAACCTATGATATTTGCTTGTACTGTACATGATGCAAAAAGAAACATGGTTCAAGTCAATTAGAATAATTGTTTCAAATTTTTTTTTAGGAATGTGCATGCTTCTTGCAGAGATGGCATTTTACTAGAAATACCAGCAGAAGTGTTGTTTACATTACCTTCATAAAAGGGTGTCAATTGAATATGCATTTTTGAGAACTCCCACAATTGGGCTATGAGATTTTAATAAATTGTTATAAATAGTTTGTTTCCTATTTGATTTGTGATTTCAATTTTTATTTGCTTTTTTATGGAAATTAAGTTAAACCTAGATTTTTGCTTATACAGTATTCTGTAAAATACAGCATTGCATTTGTTATAAAAGGGTACCTTACTTTTACTACTTTGTTGCTTGTACTTTTTTTTAGTTTTATTAACAAATATTGCTTAACTTTTGCCTAATCAGCATGCAAGTTAAGTCTGCTTTTTCATTTTGATTTCATATTATTGGTTTTGATCATCCCATGCTTTGTTTGCTATTTAAATTCTGATATATGCATGTTTTGTTTGCATGACTTGTATGACTATTGCATGCAAATGAAGCATGTGCCATTTCTTTTACTTTGTTTATGTTCTTTGCAAAGAACATTTGTGTACAATTGCTTAGGTATGTACAGTATACAATCATAAAGCACACAAGCCCAAAAAAAGGAAAATAATTACTGTATACTATATTGGTGAAATAATAAGATAATATGAGAATAAGTTTGTTTCATTCTAACTGCCCTCTCAATTTTGAATAAAGATACTTAGCAAATTAATGTACATTAACAGAAGGATTTTATTTAATGATTCAGAAATGCCTAATATATAAGTCATAAGCTATGATAGAGCCCTATAATCATGTTAACAAGCAATATTAATCGATTTAGTATTCAATAATTTATAAAGAGAAGTTAGTTTATTGGAGCATAAGAATAAATTTTAACATTTAATAAAGCCGCGCTACGCCACAGCCGAGTTTTAGTTGAGGGCATAATCAATAGATGGCGCGCATCCTGACGGGTTGGATGACGTTTTTTTTAATGGTATAAATAGTCAGTTTCCCATCTTTCGTTTATCGTTTATTGTCTTTGGGCTCAACTACTGCGTATTGAACTGCCTGATAGCAGCTCAGTATCAGCTGGGCCTCCGAGATTCACGGTCATGTATGTCTCTCTCTGCCCTGCTTTGATTGACTACCGAACCGTATCTCTGCCAACAATCATGGACTTAGGTCTCTGATTAACGGGGATTCTCGCAATAATCGAAGGACCATCTACTGCTGTGACGCTAGATTCCATCGCCTTCGACATTGCGAGAATTTTCAACAGAGATATCTCTTGGACTCTTTCATCTTTCTGTTTACCGCACGGTAACAGAAGTCTGTACAAGTCTCCCGCTGCATCGCACTGCGATAATGCGAATGATTTTGCAGACATCTGAGTTTGTCTTCAAAATATCTCGTATTCGTAGGTGTACAATTGTTCATTGTTCAACCCGAATTACAAGATGTGTCAGAAGACATCGCTACTCTCCGACCTGACAGGCTCTACTTCCAAATGTTCAGCCCATGAGAAGCAGTTCTTCAGGCGGCTTTCCCCTGTGTTTTCATTACTGAAGAACGCCCCGCTTTCATTGCAACTACGACTTCTCACGGACAGCAATGAAATAGCGGGTTTAGCGTTTTCAGTCATTTGTAAGCACAGGTTATGAATCTTGAGAATCCTTCTCTCGATTCATCTGTGAAGACGTAGGTTGCATTCAATATCTACCTTCGTCTGCAACGGTACATAGTGTTGTTTCTCCTAGCTGAGATTCAAACAACCATGAGATGTTTTACCTTCAGGGACCTCGGTCTCTAGAAGGCAATTGACTTTCGCCTGTTGGGCACATGCTTAAGAGAATCATCACCTCGCTGTCCGGCATTGTGACAAACAAATACATTATTTGTTTGGTCTCTCGGCATAACCCTTAAAGGCGAAGGTCACGTGACTTACTCGGATGCTTTGACAACTTGGCCCTCCTAACCGAAACGCCAGTCAGTCGGCGGCAGCTGTCAGATGCGGCCGAGTCAGTTACGAACTACGCTGTTTGACTTAGTTCGGTTGTTACAGAGCAATCATTACTTCGTTTTAATAGCTTGTCACAGTACCCATACCATTGACACCCACCATGGAGTGTCGGTGTCCTATCCACTACCGAGAACTTCGCTGCATGGGGATAGGAGGATGCGAGAGACTTCGTCAAGGCAACGGACAGACCAGTATGGGTACTGGACATCACCGAAGTAGAGAAGAGGGATAGGTCATGCGACTATTTCCTTCTTTTCCTCTGAGGAACTGCATGACTTCTCCTGCGAAGTCAAGCATCCAGGGGATGGGGATCCGTGACGCTCGATTTTTTTTTTTTTTTTTTTTTTCGTACCGAACTTCGTAGCGAGACTCAGAACCCCTTCGGTCCCTGACGATTGGTTCGAGTCGTTCACAATCCCCTCCCTAATGGACTTCACCGCCTTCGATGCGAAGGAGATGCTGCCTTGTCCGCAAGAACTTCTCCGTGCGCAGGTACTGAAGGCAGGGGTCTGGTCAACCAGACCACATGCCCTTCCTTCTACCTTCGGGATATTTGCCCCACACGGTCCTTGGATCTTTTCCTTGGGACCCGTGGTGGCTGCTCAACACGTTGTGTAGCGAACCAGACCCATCGCAGGCTGAACAGCATCGAGTCTAGTGTGACCATAAGAATGGATTAGTGAATGAGAGTGTGACTGGCTCCTCTTCCCATCTTTTCTTCCCCTCTACCTGTGGTTAGAGGGACACGGTCGTCACCCTCCTCTGGATAAGGACAAGATGCAGGTGAGTTACTCAAAGAGCCCAATCCTATCCCTTTCACTAGGGATAGGAGCGTATATCCACCCTTCCATCCAACAAGGGGGAGGAAGTGGATGCCAGCTTGAGACAACCCATACTTTATGTTGCCTCTTGCAAACAGGAACAAGTTCTTTGCTTGCTGGTACAAGAAGAGATACGCTTCGCCTCTCCTCTTAGTACTCGGCCCAGAGGTCTGACCATTGATCCTGCGGTGCACACCCCGATCAATCGGACAGGGCTTGGATCCCTCCCTCGCTCTTACGACCAGGGAGGCATTCCAGGGATGGACGAACACCAGTCTGTTCATCAAAAGACTCAGATTCCTCCCACAAGAAGTGAGTCTTCCTATTGTTAAAGGACGATGGTTTGTATTACGTATCGGAACAATGACAATTTGTCGAAAATTGCATTTTTCCTAACTATACAAACCTGAGGTCCCTTTACATATAGTCCCTCCTCATGCCACCCCTCACTCTGCGTATTTTGCATGGGCCAAAAAGCAAAAGTGATTTGTTTACCTCCCAGTCGCGCGGCGCGCGACTGTCGGACAAGCAGTTAACTACCGTTCTTCTCCCTTGTTTCAAGCTATTACGACCGTTTCCAGCTGCCGCTAGCTACTTCCTATTGTTAAAGGACCTCAGGTTTGTATAGTTAGGAAAAATGCAATTTTCGACAAATTGTCATATTCCTTCCCACCAAGAAGTGAGTCTTCCTATGTTAAAGGACCGATGGTTTGTATTACGTATCGGAACAAATGACATTTGTCGAAAATTGCATTTTTCCTAACTATACAAACCTGAGGTCCTTTACATATAATCCCTCCTCATGCAACTCCTCACTCTGCGTATTTTGCATGGGCCAAAAGCAAAAGTGATTTGTTTACCTCCCAGTCGCGCGGCGCGCGACTGTCGACAAGCAGTTAACTACCGTTCCCTAACCCTTGTTCGAAGCTTACGACCGTTCCAGCTGCCGCTAGCTACTTCCTATTGTTAAAGGACCTCAAGTTTGTATAGTTAGGAAAAATTCAATTTTCGACAAATTGTCATATTATAAATCTTCTTACGGAAGGTATATCAAGGAAAATTCCTAGATATACCTTATATAATAGATGAATAATTTAGTTGCCTTCGATGGGTTACGAACTTACTTGAATGAATGTCGTGCCATAATTCACGATTTAAAGCAATACAATATTGACCTGTTAGACGAAGAAACTGCAGGGTGTAAGCTTCTTAGCCACATTGTTTTTTCCACGTTACCAACTTCTGTTAAGAAGGAGCTGATTCATAAAGTTGACAATAATTATCCTACCCTTAACCATATGTTTGATAATTACAGGGAAATTATTAAAACCTTAGTGAGTATCACAGCCCAAGGTGCCTAATGCTAAGGTGGAAAACAGTGTCAGCAATAAAGGCAATTTGCCTGGGTTTAATAAAAAAAAATGTCAAATCTACAGCCTCCCTTTAAGGGTGGTCTTTCCCCTAGTTCATCTCCCTCAACTTTGGAGAATTTTAGTACTTCTGTGTCAAACCCTGGCTCAAAATCCAGTCCTAAGGAGTCACCAAATCCTAAAAAGGGTAGTCTGCCCCGTAAATTGTGTTCAGGTCCTCACAGTATGTCATGCTGTGATAATCATCAGTCCTTGGCTGAACGTCAAGTAAGGTGTATTGCCCTCAAGATGTGTAAATTGTGTACAAGCTTAAAACACAATGCATCCTATTCTCCTGGTAAGGATAATAAATTGCCCTTTGAGTGTTTTTAATGTAAGTCACATTCTCACATAACTGCTTTATGTCCAAATACTGGTAGCGGTAGTACTTTTACTAGTTTTTGTGTTAATGCTCAACATAGTTCCTCTCTTAGGGAACGTCATTTGTTACCGGTCCTCACCTTGACCTTTTATGGTGTTGACAAACGTTATCGAAAAGTCAGATGTCTGTTAGACACTGGAAGTCAAAGAAGTTATTTATCTAAGAATATAGTTGAATATCTCAAAGGAGACTTTGGGTTTTCCTCCACTCAGTGTGAGATATATACGTTCCTAGGTAGTGCGGAACGTGAGTTTGGTAAGTGTCTTTTGAAAGTGTACGTTCCAGGACAAGGTAAGAATTATGTCCACATGCTTGCTACTTCTGATCTTAACATTAAGCTTAATGTATCCCAGTTACATACTGCTATTAATAACATTGTAAAAGAAGGCTATCATTTAGCCAAACCCTCTCTAGCAGAGGATGACGAACAAATGCCTATCCTGGGGCCAGCGGGGGTTGATATTATTCAATGCTTTCCTGAATTTGCTCTTACAAGTTGTATGCAAGGTGCTGCATTTTCCACAAGAGTGGGTTTAATTCCCTTTGGAAATGTTTTGAATTATCTGTATCCTGGCCAAGCAATTCCTATAGGTCAGTTGCCAGAGAAAGGTTGTAGAAACCGAGGTAAGTGGTTTCTCTGATAATTCCTCTTCAGATGGAGAAGTGTTGCAGTCATCTGTTAATTTTGTTAGGTCTCCAAAGAAAACATATTTTTCTTCTCTAGAGTCCTTGTTTCCTGATAGCTCAGTAGAGCAGGGACTTGAAGCAATGTTTAGTATGGATGCCCTAGGTCATAATGAAGAGATAGAGTCTGATTATGATCGCCTGCAGATTGATAAGTTTAAGCAATGCATTTCCTCTCAAGATGGAAAATATTATGTTGAACTTTCATGGAAGGATGAAGTAATTAATAAAGTTCCTTCTAATCACAAGGTTGCTCTTTCTGTACTAGATAAGGTTGTAAACGATCTGGACAAAAGGGAGTTGTTGGGTTCTTATCAATAAGTGTTTCTTCAGCAACTTGGGGATGATATAATCGAAGAGATTAATGTACATCCAGATGATTATCACAAATTCATTTGGATTCCTCATCGTCCTGTAGTCAAGACAGAAGCCAATACGACTACCAAAATTCGTCCAGTCATTAATTGTTCCTTGAAGGTGAATAAGGCTCCTTCTCTTAATGAGACTACATATGCTGGTGTAAATCTAATGAAGGACATTGTTAAGTTGTCCATTTATTTCAGGTCCAACAAATTTACGATGTTGAACAACTTTAAGCAAACTTTCTTGCAAATACGACTAGCAAAGGAAGCTGATAAAAATCGCTTTTGTTTTTTCATGCGTGTTGGAAACAGATTGGTCACCTATCGTTATAAGACCATCATATTTGGCTTTAACACAAGCCCGTTCATTCTGAATTATGCCTTGAAGCATCATGCAGAGAAATATACTAGTGATGAATTTTCCAAAATACTAAGAGAAAATATGTATGTTGATAACATGCTAGTCACTAGCAACAATCTTGAATTCTTGAAGGAAGTGTACCAGGAAACCCAAAAGAAGTTGAAAGAGGGTGGGTTCACACAAAGAAGTTGGAATTCTAATAGTAAGGAGTTGCAGTCTGTTATGACAAATCAAGGTAATCTTGCTTCACATGGGAACTCATATGAGAAAGTCCTAGGGATGAAGTATATGTTGGAGTTTGATACCCTACAAGTGAGTGAGGTTCACTTGGATGGGACAGCTAAAACTAAAGGGGTTGTCGTATCTCAAATTTCTAGTGTTCGACCCTATGGGTCTTTATTTTCCTGTGTCAAACAAGGTTAAATTCCTAATGTGGGAATTATGGGCAGCTAAACTTTAATGGGATGATGTAATTTCAGATGAGACTCAGAAGAAGTGGTTCCAGCATTGCACTGATCTAAATTCCTTGTCTACCGTATTTTTTCCAAAGTCTTGAGTTAATGAAGACTCTTCTAATTCACTTGTTGTATTTACTGATGCTTCAAAATTGGGCTATGGCTTTGCCGTTTACAGTGTAGCTGATGGCTGTTCAAATCTGCTTTATGCTAAATCAAGAGTTGCCCCTATTAAGTCTAAGACCCTTCATACCTTAGAGTTACTTGGTGTTCATCATGCTCTAAAGGGTCTTCCCACTGTTTTGGATTCTTTCTCCAACTTTAAGTTTTTGGAAGTCACCATTGGAGTAGATTCTCAAGTTGTTTTTCAATGGCTCTTTGCTGATAATATTAATGTCAAGAGTGTATTCACTCGTAATAGAGTAAAGGATATTGCTATGTTCAAACAGACCTTGTTGAAAGATTATGGTATAACCATCCAATTCAGATATGTAAAAAGTGAAGATAATCCTTGTGATCCTCTTACCAGAGGTTTGGCCTTTAATGAGTTTGTGACGCAATTGTCTTTTTGGCAACATAGACCAATGTGGGTACCAGAGTTTCGAAAATTGTGGCCTGATTATGCCTTAGGGTGTTTGTCTGATGCCAGTAAGCGGATCGTGTCTCCAAGGAGCAGTAGTTATGCTACCTTTCATATAAATTCAGAAATTTCTCCTGAACCAGTTATTGATGTACAAAGGTTTTCGTCTTTTCGCCGGGTTTTAAGAGTAATTACCCTGGCGTTCAAGGCAATATTCAAAATGATGAAATGTAGCAAGAACCCTGAAAGTATTGCAAGGCTTCATCTTTTAAGTCAGATGCAAAGGGAATGCTTCTCCAATTAGTTGGGTTATCTTAACTGACCTGACAGTGATAAACCCAAGGAAGTCCCTAATTTAGTGAATAATCTAGACTTGTTCCTTGATGATACAGGACTAATCAGGTCTAGGGGACACATTGCCAATCCGTACGTGTGTCATATGATGTTCAAAATCCCATTCTGTTGAGTAAGGGACATAAGTTAACTGAACTTCTTGTACAAGTTTTCCACCTTAGAAATAAACATCTTGGTCTCCAGACCACCTTGAACAATGTTAGAACTGGTGGATTTTGGATTCCCAAGATGAGACAAGTAATTAAGAACATTTTAATTAAATGCATTACCTGTCGCAAATTCAATAGTCTTTCCTTCCGTTACCCTAGAATGAGAAATTTGCCAAAGCACGGGTGTGGACTTCGCTGGTCACCTTTAGGTGAGAGACGAAGAAGGAAAAAATGTCAAAACGTATATGTTACTGTTCACATGTTTAAATGTCCATGCTGTGCACATAGAGTTAGTTCCTGATATGTCCACCTGTAGGAATGTTCAATTTGAGGTACGATATGTTTTCCCTGTTATGTGTATCTCTTTGCATGGGGTTCAGGAAAAGACACAAGTCAGTTCCCGCTCATCCCTTGATCTGTAATCAACTCTTGTACATTAAAGGAATCAACTGGTCCCGAGTATGTCTCAACCTGCTTACATGGCGCAGTGAATCTCGTTCCAAAGCAGGACCTACAAAATGCTGAGACAAGGCCATCACAATACACCCAGGGGCACAGCAAGACGTTCCCCCAGGGGCACTGCAAGCAGGAATGCAACACCGGCACGCCGGCACCACGAGAGACAGGACTTGTTACAGGCTTTGGTTGGCCTCATGGCACAAGGAAGACCACATGGTTCAGCCTCGGCAGGTGTTAGGGCGATGTGCCCTGAGAAGTGTAGCTATGAGATAACACAAAGCAGTTTTCGAGAATGGTGTCGCTCTATGAGTGATTGGCTGGCCTTAGGAAACGTCTCAGGAGAGAATGCACTTATCAGTATCCGGTTAAACTGCGATGAGAAGTTAAGGATGGCTATAGATGCAACACACTCAGAGGTTCAGTGGAACTCATTAACGGCCTCTGAGGCATTTGACAGACTGGAGGAGATCACGACGAAATCTGTGAATAAGGCAGTGGCATGGGACAAGTTTTTCTCAGCGCAACAAGGCGATCAAGAAACCGCAAAATCTTTTGTGCATAGGTGCCAACAATTGGCCTTAGATTGTGGGTTTAAGTGTCCCCATTGTCTAGCTGATCTGAATGATTTTGTGTTAGTTCAGCGGATAACAAGTGGTTTAAGCAATGTGGGACTTTAGCAAGAGATCCTACAGGATCATGAGGTTTTCAATACTGTGCAGAAATTGTTACGTAAATGTGAAATTTATGAATCCGCAGAAAAGGACAGTATTAGCGCTCGTGGAAGGGCAAACGTAGCTAGTTTGGTAAAAGGGGATGAGATAGGCTTAGGCCTAGTTGAAAGTGGGTTAGAAGGTGAAAGTAAAATTATTGCTAGCTATAGGTCTAATAATAGTGACAAGGGACACGGCCGTGGCCGTAGTAACTCGAAACCTACTGGTAGCAGTAAGTCAGATACCAGGTGTAAAAAGTGTGGTGGTCGTTCTCATTGGCAGGGAAAATGTCCTGCTGATAATGTTAACTGTTTTCAGTGTGGTATTGTGGGGCACTTTGCTAAATTCTGTCGTCAAGGGGGCAACAGCCCGCCAAAACGGCGCCTATTGTGGACGTCATGCACTGTTGCCTATCCACCTGCGGACAATCGCCAGGTAGGCCTATGTGGGGCAGTGGGGAAACTGCCGATGGTGAAAATAAAGGTTAAACATGAGTTTTCATGTGAGTGTGTCGTTGTTGAGGCTGTTCCAGACACAGGGGCAGAAGTGTGTATAGTAGGGGTAGATTTGTTACCAAAATTGGGTTTGAAGGTACCTAATCTCTCTCGGTGTAATGTCATTGTAAATCTAGCAGGGGAGAAGTCATTGAGAATATATGGGTCTGTTGATATGCTAATAGAATTGGGTGATAAATCAGTGAGCACTAGTGTTATCGTTGTGCAAGGTGCTACCCGTTTTTATATGTCTTTAGGAGTGTGTAAATCACTAGGTCTAGTGCATACAAAGTTTCCCCATCATACTGTCGCTACCGTGAATGACGTCACTCGGAAACCCTCTGCGTCGACTAACCCCCGCCAAACGCCTGAAGAAAATGTTCGCACACGGGTAGGGGGTGGTGGTCGTCAGCGCGAGACGCCATACGCTGCCACGGAGGAGAATGTCCCTAGGCTGAGGGACTGGCTACTGCAACGTTTTGCGAAGACTACGTTCAACGTTTCAAGAAACCCTCTGCCGATGATGAAAGGAGCCCCTTACCACATTCACCTGAGGGAAGGTGCCATCCCCTATGCGTGTCATACACCTATACCAGTTCCTAAGCATTGGGAGGCCAATGTTAAGGCTCAGCTCGACGAAGATGTCAAATTAGGAGTAATTAGGGAGGTCCCTGCTGGTACAGCTACGGACTGGTGTGCGAGGATGGTGGTAGTAGCAGAGAAAAATGGTAAACCACGGAGGACCGTGGACTATCAAGAGCTGAATAAGAATTGCAAACGAGAAACGCATCACACATGTGCTCCTTTTGACATGGTCTCGGGTGTGCCACTTTGTACATACAAGACTGTAGTTGATGCCTATGCCGGATTCCACCAGGTGCCATTAGATGAGGAGAGCCGACAGTTGACAACGTTTATTACACCATGGGGGAGATACCAGTATTGTCGAACACCTATGGGTCATTGCGCGGCCCCCGATGCATACACGAAAAGGTTTGATGACGTCATTATTGATGTACACAGAAAGTACAAGTGCATAGATGACGTGTTGTTATATGACGACAGTGTTGAGGGAGCCTTTTGGCATACTTGTGATTTTTTGCAATTATGTGGAGATAATGGTATTACGCTGAATCCGGATAAATTCCGATTTTGTCAAAGACAGGTAGAGTTTGTGGGGTACGAACTTGATTGGGATAATTATAGACCTTCTAATGAGCGTATGAGTGCCATTAAGAACTTCCCCATGCCTGCAAGCCCAACTATCAGGATAGAGATCTTTGGTTTGGACTTGTGAACCAAATTGCACCTTTCGTGGCTGTAGCACCAGTAATGGAACCATTCAGGGATCTTCTCAAGAAATCCCCCCATCGGAAAGTTTATTGGGACCAACGCCTTCAAAACAGTTTTGTTGCAGCCCGGGACAGCATTTGCAAGATGTTGGGCGACGGACTGACATATTATGATAAGACAAGGCGCACTGCTGTTGTTACCGATTGGTGCAGAGAAGGAATGGGATTTGTTATATTGGAACAATATTGCAATTGCGAGGATCTCAATGCCCCTTTTAGTTGTAAGGGGGGATGGAAACTGGCATTATGTGGCAGCAGGCGGAGGCCGGCTATGCCGTCATTGAGGGGGAAGTGGCTGCAGTAGTATGGTGCCTTAGGAAATCGAGATTGTTTTTATTGGGATGCCCGAATTTCATTTTAATCACGGACCATAGACCTTTGGTAAAACTCTTTGGGGATAGGTGCCTAAAAGACCATTGCAAACCCGAGACTACTAAGGTTGAAGGAGAAAACTATGCAATATAGTTTTAACCCATAAGATATTTGCCGGGGAAGAAGAATTCGGCAGCCGATACGTTATCAAGATACCCAGTGATTCGCAGTGAAACTACCGTCAAAGACGAAGAAGAGGAGGAACTTATGAACGAAGTTTGTATTGCCTCCATGACGTCATCGCTGGCGGATGACGTCATTACTATGGACTGGGCTACCATGAGGGGGGAAGCGGAGAAGGATCCTGATTATTTACTATTGCAGCGACGTGTCAGCAAGAAGGGGGTTGGCCGTCGTCAAGGTCTCAAGTGGAGCCCTGCCTAAAACCTTTTTTCAATGTACGTGATAGACTGAGTGTCATTGAAGGATTAGTCACATATGCATATGACGAGGGGCATGTTCATCTGGTAGTTCCGGAGGCACTACGTTTACGCATTGCAACCAATTTACATTCAGGTCATCAATCAACTGACTCCATGATCAGAAGAGCACGACAGGCGGTTTATTGGCCTGGGATTGAGGGTGACTTGGCAAATTATAGGGCACAGTGTCATGATTGCAATGTTGCGGCACCTTCGCAACAAAGGGAAAGTATTATATACACTCCCCCTCCCGAATATCCGTTTCAGAGAACTGTTGCAGATTATTTCAAGTAGCAGGGAGGCAGTATATGGTCTACGCCGATCGACTGACTGGATGGATGGAAATTTATTTCTTCGCTAATGGAACTACATCCGCGAGATTGATCCCAGTTTTTAGAAGATATTTATGCAGTGGGGAGCACCTGAAGAAATATCAGTGGAACGAGGGCACGAATCTAACGAGCATGGAAATGAGACATTTCTTTGGTAAGTGGGGGGTATCTATGAGAGTGTCGTCTGCTCACTACCCCCAGTCCAACGGGCGGGCAGAAGCTGCTGTGCGCATCGCCAAACGAACATTAATGGGCAATACTCTACCTGATGGAGGGCTAGACAATGACAAGGTAGCTCAGGCGATATTGCAGTATAGAAATACACCATTACGTGGTATAGATAAGTCTCCTGCACAGCTGGCCATGGGTCGCCAACTTCAAGATTCGGTGCCAATGTTAAAAAGTTATCATTTCGTCACCGAGCATTGGTCGGAAACCTTGTCCGCAAGAGAGAGGGAAAGAAGCGTTGTTGAGCAACGAATATCATCCAAGTATAATGAGAAAGCCAAGGATCTTTCCCCCCTACAAATAGGTGAGAGGGTAGCTATCCAGGATGTGACTACACGAGCCTGGAATAGAAGCGGGGTGGTTATTGAAAAGAGTAGATACCGCCAATATCGCATAAGGTTAGACGGGAGCGGAAGAATTTCGACAAGAAATCGCAAGCATTTTAGATCCCTACCACCCATACCACCTGAGGGAGAACCTACTCCCACCGCCTCGGGGGAGGCTGGCCCAGTACCCACCCAGGAGAGAAGTAGCACTAGGGTACGTCGTCCTCCGCAATGGCACAATGATTATATTACAGAGTAATTCATTTTAGTTGTGTTTAATAAGTGTTCCTCTTGTCATGTTTACCATTTATGTATGTTCCAGCGCTGTGTCCGAAGGACTGTCTTTATTATAGCTGAATTCCCTTTGCTTCATATGTTACTACCTTTACCAGTTTTATTATTTTTGCAACTAAAAGGAGAACTCTATACTTATGTTTTAAATATACTATGTTTGCTTTGAATGGGGAGCTTTGATCTTAAAGGGGAGGTGTAGGAATGTTCAATTTGAGGTACGATATGTTTTCCCTGTTATGTGTATCTCTTTGCACGGGGTTCAGGAAAAGACACAAGTCAGTTCCCGCTCATCCCTTGATCTGTAATCAACTCTTGTACATTAAAGGAATCAACTGGTCCCGAGTATGTCTCAACCTGCTTACACCACCCTTCTGTTTGTTCTTGTTTTCACTCGATTTACTAATGTGTATGGGATCCCTTCGCACTTGTATAGCGACAATGCCAAGTCATTTGTCGCTGGTGGAGAAATATTGCAGAGAGCTCTTTTGTCGGATGAGTATAAGGCAAATTTTGAGGTTTTTTATATACAGCATGTCAAAATTCCTATGTACTTTGCGTGGGTGGGTGCCACATGGGAGCGGTTGATACGCACTGTGGGAAATTTGTTTCACTCAGTGGGAAGATTGAAGGTATATACTCAACAAAATTATGAGGGTAATTCCTTCCACTGAGTGTTCTCTGGCAATACAGTAAATTGTATGAAACGGCTTGTTAAGCGCACAATTCTTCCATGCGCATAACGTTTTTTCAGACTTGTGGCAGAAAATCCAAAGGATTAATAATTGCTTTGTAAGTTTAAGTAGCCTAGTTAAATACAGGTAAGAGTAATTTAGGTAAATGCAGTTAATCTAATGAAGACTATGAATAAATTAAACCAAGGCCATAAAATTCCCAGGGCAGTTCAGTTTGGTCCCGGAATTCAATTAAGTTTCGACCCGGTTAAAGTAAAATTAAGGTAAACTAATCCCAAATAGTAATGCTAAGTAAACAGACAGACCTAATTTTGACTAAATTTTCTACTACGCCCATGTAATTACATAAACTCCTGTAAAATTGTTCAATCTGAGTCTATGCCTAATTAATTCTCACAAACTCCAATATTACCATAGCCTAACTACGTAAAAGGGCTCAAAATTTAGTTAAGGTAAAGAAAACAGTGTATTACGTCTTGAACAAGTAAGTTAAAGGTTAATAGATGAAACCGCTTCCTAACGAATGACTGTTGGCTCAAATCAGCCGTCCAATCATAGCGGCCTAGCCTTTGTGGAAATAGGGATTTTGACGTAAGGAAAAATCTATTTCTGGGCGATTGGTTCGTGTCGCCCAGCGAAATATCCCTTTAATCCATTATTTCTAAGGTAAATGCACTAACACATACCAGAGAATAAATAAAATAAAGAAAAGGTCAGTACCACTGACTCGGTCACCCTCCAAGAGGGCGTCGGTATGAACACTAGGGCGAGTGAGACCACTACCACGAACCTCTTACCAATAGAAATCTCCTACGACAAAACCCCCACAAGAGGGGAGCCGACCCACAGAGTGGGCAGCAACTACTACTACTCCATCCCACGCTGCCGACTGCTGCGCCTCTGGTGGCCATCCTTTCTGTTAGCGCACTGTGTACAACACGTACTTTTTTGCTCTCTGTGTTTTTTGTGCCCCTTACGAGGATTTATCTAAATATGGAGCGTTCAGCCATCGCATCAGCTAAGTTAAGTAATCTGTTAAGGTTTCTATTTGGTTTTTTCCAGCTTTGAGTCAGTATTTGCCGTTTTTTAGGTATAAATACTGGCTCTTGGTCGGAAGCATGGCGGCATTGTTCTACCTCGTGGCGGGTTCGTTCTTGGTCTTCCATACCTAGAACCTTCCCTTGTTACTTTACGCTCTATTGCTAGTTATCTATGAGTTAGCCCAGTTTGGACACACACCTCTTAATTCACTCCTAAACTAAAAAATAAATCCTATATATTTAATCAGCAAACCCAGCGGCCTCTAATTATATTTGTGGAAATAAATTGGTATGTTGACAAGAAATGTTATTCTACTTACCGACTCTTCCAACGACAGATTAGTGCGAATGGCCGTTTCAAATTTTGGTTGCAGATAAGGATTTGGATAGGATATGGGTTAGGATAGGTACAAACAGGAAGGGAGATTATACAAACCAATTATCTTAAGGGTTATTAATTTCTACAACCCTACACTACGTAAATTAAACTTAAGACGAAGTTGACGAAACAAGTTGTTGCCTGCCTGTTTGAACAAGGCCTCCAAACCCCGCACTCGGCCTATCGCTCCCCCCCAAAAAAAGCCTGTGCCAGGTCAATGGTTCTTATCACTTCCTAAATCAATTAAATAATTTCTTAACTAATTTGAAGGGACAGATAAAAGGAAACTGCCACCCAAGACATAAATAAAATATGTACTGAAATATCACACATTACAAGCAGGATGGAAGCCCACTCGAAACCGATACAATCCAAGGGTACGCCGTAATGGCGACTCGCCGCCGCCCGCTACGGTAAAGTGACGCCTAACAAAACCCTAAATAAAGGCAAATTGGTGCTGCAACTTTTGGGTCAACGTATCCGGCAGATTTCCCGGCTGGGAAGATCAAAGCTGCCATATCTTGAGATAGAATATACGGCTTAGCCTTCCCTACGTTCCGTCCAAAACCTCCAACCCAGATCTTGAGGGTGGAGAGTGCAGCATCCTTAACAGACTGCTCTGCCTGTAATGCAAGGAATGTGTCAATTTCGAGTAAATTCTTCGAACATTATGCTTATATATGTTGATTAATTAATGTAATTTAATTTAAAGAAATTTTTATTATTATTTTTTTTTATTAATTTTTTTCTTTTTATTTTATCTTTTTAATTTTTTTTTTATTTATTTTTTTTTTTTAATTATACTAACACAAGTAGTGTAATATAATTTCAACACAATATGCATAGAACAAGCAGTGCGGTAACTTACCGAAGAGGTAACCTGTTGTACCAAGTCGTAGCAGGCAAAGCAGTTTTCGTGATGCCAGACTACGGAATCTTTAAGCAACACTGCGCACGGGGCATGGCCCCGGCAAACATCATGGCCGCACGGATCCTGTAGAGTAGCATTACAGCTGGCAACCAGACACTGAGTGGCCTGTAAGTGCAATAATATATAAGAACGATTGCACAAACTTATTAGGATAATTATGATAAATAGTGTAATATGCCGGAGCATTCCGGACTGAAAAAATATAAAACGGGACGGCCACATGAACTTCCAAGTTCCGTGGCAAAACGAAAAGAAAACAAAAACTAAAATAACAAATATATTATCTCCGCCCACGGAAGAGCAACTTCTGTAAACATAGCCCTCAACGACTACTGGAGAAGCCGGAATCTAAACCCGCCTTATGCGGGGAGGGAATGTTTTAGGCGGATGGATGTAAGCTCCGAGAGCTGAAAGAAGCAGAGCACAACAAATCCACGGAAACCGAGGCTGAATACGCAGAGCAACCATCAACTCTGGAGGAGGTCAGCTGAGAAGCGACACCCACCAACCTAAGGTCCTGGAGGACCCTCTACACCCCCTCTCCGCTGATTGGGATCGGTCGTCAGCGACAACCTGAGCGAGAGGAGCACCCAACTACTGGGGGCCCCACGTGAGGGGGAGGAAGGGAGGACTGATGGGGTGATGATCATATGACCAGCGTATCCCCGCGAATAAAGGATCACGAGGAAAACGCAGGCACAGCCTATGTAGGCTAACCGACATAACATCCAACATATACATAGACAAAATAAAATCAATTACTTAAAGCTAAAAGAAAATCATGCTTTAACACGGGAGGGGGGGTGTGGATTATAAAAATAAAATCTCGTAAAATATCAAACCGCTATGAAGGCCACCCGATAACGGTGGGCGCGAAAGGGAAAATCCTAACTTGCCTACTGACAAAACGATATGAAACGGCAGGCAGACGAAAAGAAAAAAAGGAAAAATATCTGAATGAAATATACCAAACTTAAAAACAAAATATAACGGTGGTTATACGGCGAAGCACGTAACAAAGAAACGCGCTCGAATGAAGACCCCCGTGAAAAACATGAAAATAATGAAAATGACAAAAACATAAACAAAAATAGGATCGACCTAAAACTGCCACCCAAGACATAAATAAAATATGTGCTGAAATATCACACGTTACAAGCAGGATGGAAGCCCACTCGAAACTGGTACAATACAAGGATACGCCGTAATGGCGACTCGCCACCGCCCGCTACGGTAAAGTGACGCCTAACAAAACCCTAAATAAAGGCAAAACGAAAGGCAAATTCACTCCCTAAATATTGATAAATGCAGAACCAGTACTTAAATTGGGTGAAGAGGCAGATTGACGATCCATAACGAGGAATAACACAAAAGAATAATAAAAGAACAGATAGCTTTACACGAGCGTGCAAACACGTGATGGCTATCGAAAAGTATGTCGTCACAGGCGCCTTCAACGGGGTAGCTAGGTGTGACCTATGGGTTGGCTCCCCATATTTAGGGTCTTTTGATGAAAAGGCTAATTGGAGGGGTTGCTGTGGTAGTGTTTAACACTCGCCCCAGTTTTATACCGACACCTTTTATATAGGTGAGCGAGTCAGAGGCTTCTGACATGTCCAATTTAGCAGTTCTCTGGTATTATAGCAATATTTTACTAGAAATAGTGCTAAAGGAGACATACTTCACGAAGCGACACGGCTGAGCCCAGAAATCCATTTATTAAATCTATCCATTTAATATTTTAAATTTTAAGTAAAATTATTCAGAGTAATCAAAATATAATATTAAAATTTCTGCAGAGCTTATTCTAAAGAAAATGGGGTATAGTTATTTGTAGCTCTTAGCATTGACTTTGTTAAAGTTAGAAAATGGATATGTACAATATAAATTTACAACATTCTCCCCGGGGGGAGATAACACAAAACACAGTTTTGTGTTAGGTTAAGCAGCTTCATCATTAATCAACTGCTGTAAGAATTGCCTCGAGTTGGTGGCGGCTCTTCTCTTCAGTCTCTCTTCTTCTGCTTGATAGCCTTCAGAATTTTGAATGTCCTAAATTTTACTCTGCAGCATCTACAGTACATCCTCTGGCTTAGAGAACTCCAGCGGGTAAAGTTTGTCAATTGACGTAGTTGTCTCTCCATTGCCGGTCTGTAGCTTCACAACTCTGACCAGTCCATCGGAGCTGGGCATCAGATGAATGACCCTTGCCAATTTCCACATCTACTTTAATCCTAGTTTGGAACGGTTGGGTTGGATCCCCGTTGAAATAGTGTCTATCTCTTAGGGACTGCAAGTATTCCTTCTATCTCAGTGACAATGGTATTCAGTTCGTCAGAAGTAATCCTCTTCTTGAATATAGCTTTCTTTAGTGCTGATTAGACACTGCCAAGCCTCCTTGATGGGGTGCCGTAGGTGTGATGAATGTCCATTTACAATTTTCCCTAGTCAGTGTGGTTAAGTCTTTTACCACTTCCAGGTGACAAGCTCGTGTTGAGGTACAAGTGAACACGACTATGTAAACCTTGTCCATTTCTTTAGTGGCTGGATTGCAGATAAGAATTTGTCCAGTCAAATCTACTCCAGTCACCTCAAACAGCTTGAGACTGTTCAATCTGCAAGCTGGTAGAGGTGGCGGAGGAGGCCTGCGCAAGGCAGGTCCTTCCAGACGGTTACATAGGTGACACTTCGTTTTCATCTTCTTGACACACTGCCTTGGTATCCAGTATTCTTCTCTCACCTTGCAAATTGTGTCTTGAACACATGCATGAAGAACCTTTTCATGTGCTTAAATGACTCTTAAGTTGAGTCAAAGGAGAATTTGGAGGTAAAAGCAGAGGAAATTTATTGCTATATGGAAGGTGGTCCGCATTTTGTAGTCTCCCAGTGCATCTCAAAAGTCCGCTCTCATCCAGGAACAAGCCGGGCATTTAACTCTGGTTGGAATTTTGTGGGAATTCTTGTTGAGGTATGACATCTCTGGGAAGTACTGACTCTGTGTGAAGTCAATAAGAATTCGTAATGCTTCTGAGTTCGGTACTTCGACATTTTCAGAGTATACAGGTCCCGAGTTCTTAGTTTTACGATTCTCAATTGTACCCTTAAGGAGCCTAGTGAACTGAATTACTAACTTAGTGACATTTATAAGTTTAGGAAGGGAAGCAAACCTACGGATATCTATGGGACAAGTAGCTTCTTCACTGACAACTGTAGTTAAAACTTCTTCAGGTGTTTCAGGTGGGTGGCATGCAGATACTTCTGTCTGTTCTGGCCACATCTCTGGGTTTGGGAGCCAACTTGGGCCATGGAACCATATTTGACTTCTTAAACTGCCGCATGGAAATTCCTCTAGAGACAAGGTCTGCTGGGTTGTCTTCACCAGGTACTTAGAGGTACCTCACTTCATTGGCCTGACTTATCTCATTCACCCTGTTGCGGACATAGACGTTTTTAGATTTGCTGTTCTGAATCCAGTGTAGGGCAACTTTACTGTCAAACCATATGACAGTGTAAGTAATCTTGACACCATCGGTGGTAAAAATGGTTCTGAGGTAGTCAGCTATTTTGACCGCACTATAGTTGGCAGTCAGCTCAAGTTGTGGTATGCTCTTCTTTTTAAGAGGGGCGACTCTAGCTTTGGAGAAAATCAGGTTTGCACCTTTGTGTTGGTCCGTCAAATAGGCTGCAGCCCCATAGGCCATTTCACTAACATCACAGAATATGTGAAGAGAGTAGTTAGTCCCTCTGTTGGCTGTGAAGCGTGGGAATTCCTGGTATGATATGTTCTTAAGGTCTTTCTTGATCTTCAACCACTCTTCTTGAAGTTCTTGCAGCAAAACATCATCCCACCTTTTAGATAGTTTCCAGACCTTTTGCATAAGAACTTAGGCTTGTATAATTATGGGAACAAACAATCCTAGAGGGTCAAATACTTTTGAAAGGTTGATCAAAAGTAGTCATTTGGTAAGTGGAGCTTCTTCAAAGGTTAGGGGTTTTATGCTTAAGTGGTCAGTCTTGTAGTTCCAATGCAGTCCTAGAACTTTGACAAGATCTGAGCCTTCTGTTGTTCCATCACCTTCTTGTGTTACCATTTCGTTGAAGGTTGGATCATTACTGATCCAGAGCACCTCAGAGCGCCCCAGTGGCGTGGTTGGTTTGGTGTTTGCTTCTCACCTTGGTGGTCGCGGGTTTGATTCTCGGCCATTCCATTGAGGAGTGAGAGATGTGTTTTTCTGGTGATAGAAGTTCACTCTCAACGTGGGTCGGAAGTTACGTAAAGCCGTTGGTCCCGTTGCTGAATAACCACTGGTTCCATGCAACGTAAAAACACCATAAAAACAAACAAAAACTTACTTATCCATTCTCTTAAAGGCATTCCGGCATCTGACAGAACTTCCTTTGCAACCTTGTAAAGACTGTAGAGGCTGACTGTTTTAGGTAAGGAACCAATTAAGTTGTCCACATAAAATTTGGTCATGAGGAAACTAACTTCAGGTGAAGTGAGGTAGGTTACAAAATGATGTTGCAAGGTCGACTGGAGTAGAAAAGGCGAGCAGGTGGCTCCAAAGAGAACTGATCTAAACCTATAGGCTTGAAGGTCCTTTTCATTGTTAGGATCTTTTAGCCAGATGAAACGTGTATAATCACAATCTCTAGGTTGGAGACCTACCCATAAGAAGGCTTTGCTGATGTCTACCCATACTGCAAATGGGTAGAGACGGAATTTCAACAACAAGTTGGTTGGATGACTAGTCAAGGATGGGCCAGAGTATGAGCAATCATTCAGACTAGGGGCCTGCTTGTCCATTCGGGCACTTGCATCAAATACAATACGAATGGGCGTTGTAGTTGAATCCTTAATTACAGGTAAATGGGGTAAATAATGTATGTTGGTCAACTTGAGGTCTTCTGGCACTGTTTTAGTGAAGCTGAGAGACAGTTGTTCATTGATAATCTGGTCATAAATTTCCAGATATTTATTAGTTTGTTTCAGCTTGTGAATAGTACTGTTCAGTCTTTTCCTCGAGAGTACTAAGTTGGTAGGGAGTTGTTTCTTATCAACTTTCCAGGGGAGAGATACCTCATATCGTCCTTCAACCATATTGATGGAATTCTTGAATTCTTCCAGTACAAATTTATCTTCAGGTGACATATCTTGATAAAAAATTCCGACTGATTCTAGGGTCCAAAGCTGTTAGATGGGGTCTTCAGCAAATTTGCTCTCAGACATTTCAAGTGGTATCTCTAGAGCAGCTTTGGAAGGTTCATCAACTGCCAGTCTCATTACAGTTACAGAATGAGTACTGATAGGGGTGTCATTACTAGACAGTTTACCAGCGACCAGATATCCTAAGGAGCACCTGGTCAACCTGACTACTTGACAAGTTAGGGTCAGCTAGGGTGACATTCCTGCTCTTCAGTTCAGAGACTATCTTACAGAGTCCACGAGGCCTAGAGCTCTTGAGGTAGTTTAGGTACGACAATAGCCTTTAAAGTTACAAGGCTGTCATCGTTTACCCTGACAGGCAGTGACCATACTATATTCTCTAGGTTCTTTGGTATCCCAGAACCCACTGATGCTCAGTTGGACAGGATTATCTCGTTCAAGTTTACACTCTTCCACTGCCTCTTGTGTGATGAAGGTGCGTTGCGCCCCAGAATCAAACAGTGATCTAAGTTCCTTGGTGATGCCTGAGGGTGGACACACCACTTTCATTAAGGCGGTAGGGAGAATTCCACTTGTTTGTGAATATAAGTCTTTGTCACTGTCATTGTCTCCACAATAGTTCACAGCAGAGACTTCAATTAAGGAATCAGAGCACAATGCTGAATGGTGTAGTCCAGTTTTACGTGACAGACATTTGAGGAATTTTACAAGACAATCTGTTGCCTTATGGTTAGGTGAAGTGCATTTCACACAACGATTTTGTGCAGTAAGTCTTGAAATGCGTTCTTGCGTGGTCTTGTAATTGTCACACTGGTAGGCTTTATGTTCTGGTCTATCACAGAATACACAACTTTGAGTTCTAGCTGTCTTATTAGGCTGACCTGGAGTGACAGAAATACTCAGATTCGTGACATCATGTTTCTTGGGGGTGTAAGAACTAACTTGGGTTTTGGTCTGATTACCTGGTCTATTAGAACTTTGGTTAGGCTTGGTTTTCTATGGGAGTAATCGTTATTCTTATCCCTGGGTTCAAAAGCCAAAGATGACAAGGTCAGGATTATCTTTCCTAGCCCCTCTCTAATATCTAGGAGTGAGGGGTAGTCCCGTCTACACTTGTTTTTTATTTGCTCTTTCACCTTTCCAGGTAGTTTTTGGAAAACTAAAGGACCAAGTACTCGGGTACAGTGATCCAAATTAGATTTGTTGTTTTCTATGCCTCTAACATATTGTTCAAGTTTAGCCTGTAAGCCACGTAGTGAATCCAGATCTGCAGAAGGCTTAGGCAGGCCTGCTACTTGACAAATTAGAGATGAGGTTATTTTCTCTGGATCAGCATAAGTTTTCTTCAACATGTCAATGGCGTCTAGATAGTTTTCATTCGTGACAAGGATATTTTTCATCAAAGCTTGTGCTTCACCCTTCAAACATCCCTTCAGATAATTAAATTAGTCAACAGCTCTCAAGTCTAGATGAGAGTGAACGTTAAACTCGAAAACATCCCAAAAGGGGGTTCATCCTTCATCGATCCCTTCAAATTCTGGTTGTGATAAAGATGGCAACTTAACCTTATGCAATGGCCTAAACTCTGTTGCAATGCTCTGGGGTTTGGCTTCCATGCAAATGATTTTTAGTTTCTCCAAAACTTCAGTGCTTTGCATGATGACTTGGTTGGCATGACGCCGCTTTGCAGTGTGTTGTGTTCTATGAGGTTCTTGCTCAGAGAACCCTTCTTCTCCAAGTTGAACTAAATACTTAAAGATGAGTTCTTCATACTTCTTTATTTGAGACTCTAGCCTGAGACGATATGCCTCCAAGGCGAGGTCTCAACATCACTTGCCCTTTGAATTATGTCAGCAGCGCTTGTGCTTGTGCATAGATCCTTGCAGGTTTCCTCATAAAGTTGGAGGGAATATGCTAATTGTGTCGCAGACATTTTATGAGTTTAAAAGGGTAACAAAGCAAAAAAATCCCAGGACAACAACACAGGCCTTAAAACATCCCGCTGAGGATGCCAATCTTCCTTTGTGGGAAATTTGTTTCACTCAGTGGGAAGATTGAAGGAATATACTCAACAAAATTACGAGGGTAATTCCTTCCACTGAGTGTTCTCTGGTAATACAGTAAATTGCATGAAATGGGCTGTTAAGCGCGCAATTCTTCCGTGCGCATAACATGTTTTCAGACTTGTGTCAGAAAATCCAAAGGATTAATAATTGCTTTGTAAGTTTAAGTAGCCTAGTTAAATACAGGTAAGAGTAATTTAAGTAAATGTAATTAATCTAATGAGGACTATGAATAAATTAAACCAAGGCCATAAAATTCCCAGGGCAGTTCAGTTTGGTCCCGGAATTCAATTAAGTTTCGGCCCGGTTAAAGTCAAATTAAGGTAAACCGGTTAAAGTAAAATTATGATAAACTAATCCCAAATAGTAATGCTAAGTAAACAGACAGACCTAATTTTGACTAAATTTTCTACTACGCCCATGTAATTATATAAACCCCTGTAAAATTGTTCAATCTGAGTCTATGCCTAATTAATTCTCACAAACTCCAATATTACAATAGCCTAACTACGTAAAAGGGCTCAAAATTTAGTTAAGGTAAAGAAAACAGTGCATTTCGTCTTAAATAAGTAAGTTAAACGTTAATAGTTGAAACTGCTTCCTAACGAATGACTGTTGGCTCAAATCAGCCGTCCAATCATGGCGGCCTAGCCTTTGTGGAAAATTGGTATGTTGACCTACCTTTAAGTTAGCTCAGTTTGGACACACACCTCTTAATTCACTCCTAAACTAAAAAAAAAATCCTATATATTTAATCAGTAAACCCAGCGACCTCTAATTATATTCGTGGAAATAAATTGGTACGTTGACAAGAAATGTTATTCTACTTACCAACTCTTCCGATGACAGATTAGTGCGAATGGCCGTTTCAAATTTTGGTTGCAAATAAGGATTTGGATAGGATATGGGTTAGGATAGGTACAAACAGGAAGGGAGATCATACAAACCAATTATCTTAAGGGTTATTATTTTCTACAACCCTACACTATGTAAATTAAACTCAAGACGAAGTTGACGAAACAAGTTGTTGCCTGTCTACCATGCTGTATGTTTGAACAAGGCCTCCAAACCCCGCGCTTGGCCTATCGCTTCCACCCTAAAAAAGCCTATGCCAGGTCAATGGTTCTTATCACTTCCTAAATCAATTAGATAATTTCTTAACTAATTTGAAGGAACAGTTAAATCTATTTATTAAATCTATCTATCGAATATTTTAAATGTTAAGTAAAATTATTCAGAGTATTCAAAATATAATATTAAAATTTCTGCAGAGCTTATACTAAAGAAAATGGGGTATAGTTATTTGTAGCTCTTAGCAGTGACTTTGTTAAAGTTAGAAAATGGATATGTACAATATAAATTTACAACACGCACTGTGAAGAGTTGTTTGTACAAAACTATTGGATGTTCTAAGTTGTCATATTTTGAGCTGTTGACCATCATTACTGATGTTCAAAATGCAGTCAATTCTAGGCCATTAACCTATCGTTCTTCTGATAATAATTTGGAAACAATAACCCCCAATTGTTTTCTGAAAGTCGACTCAAATGGTAATGTTGTACTGAAACTCAATGAAGCTCCCATATGGAAGAGTGTTCCCACTTCCAGGGGTACCCTTATGGATACGTTGTCATCTAGAGATGAGATATTGTCTCATTTTAAGGAGCTTTGGTATGTCAGGTACTTGTTGAGCTTGAGGGAGTCATACAAGGATCTACACCAAGTCAGTTGGAACAACAAGATTTCTATTGACGACATTGTCCTTGTTAAATTGCTGAATAAATCTCGTCCTTACTGGGTATTAGGTCGGGTGCTAGAGGTAATAAAGGGCCACGATGGCAAGGTTTGAAGTGTCAGACTGAAGAGAGGTGATGGTGTTGTTGTACACCACTCTATTAACCTTTAAACGCCGAATGGACGTATTAAACGTCGAGTCAAAATGTCTCCCGTATGCCGAATGGACGTACCATACGTCGGCTCAAATTTTTTTTTTTTAAATTCGTGGAAAAATACTTATAGGCCTACCAGCCGAAAACTTTTGAATCACGCGCCTTGGGGGATGCTGGGAGTTCACGGATCGAGGTGTTGTTTTGTTTACAATCGTTACGCAGGCGCGCAAGCGCGAATTTCTTTCTTGCCGCACTAAAAAGTATCTGTGACACATCTCGGAAATTATTTCGTCACTTTGACATAATTTTTGTACCATTTTAAATTAGCCGTTACATGGAGTATTATATATGAAAATGTGTGCATTTTTATGTAGAATACAACAAAAAAAATAATCATGATTGTAGCTTTTATCATTTTTGAGATATTTTTATATAAATAACGATAAGTGCCAAAATTTCAACCTTCAGTCAACTTTGACTCCACCGAAATGGTAAAAACACGCAATTGTAAGCTGAAACTCTTATATTTTAGTAATATTCAATCATTTACCTTAATTTTGCAACTAATTGAAAGTCTCTAGCACAATATTTCGATTTATGGTGAATTTATGAAAAAACTTTCCTTACGTCCGTGCGGTAACTCTTCCGAAAAAAATCATACATGCGATTGTGGTAATGTTTGCGCCATTTTAAAATTAGCCGTTACATAAAGTTTTATATATGGAAATGTGCGCAATTTCATGCACAATACAACTAAAAACAACCCATGGTTGTAGCTTTTATCAATTTTGAAATATTTTCATATAAAAAATGATAAGTGACAAATTTTCAACCTTCGGTCAACTTTGACTCTACCGAAATGGTCGAAAAACGCAATTGTAAGCTAAAACGCTTATATTCTAGTAATATTCAAGCATTTACCTTCATTTTGCAACAAATTGGAAGTCTCTAGCACAATATTTCGATTTATAGTGAATTTATGAAAAAAATAACATTTTCTTTACGTCCGCGCGGTAACTCTTCTGAAAAAATCATACGTGCGATTGTGGTAATGTTTGCACCATTTTAAATTAGCCGTTACATAAAGTTTTATATATGAAAATGTGCGCAATTTCATGTAGAATACAACAAAAAATAATTGAAGGTTGTAGCTTTTCTCATTTTCGAAATATTTGCATATAAATCACGATAAATAGAAAAAAAACGACATTCGGTCAACTTTGACTCTACCGAAATGGTCGAAAAACGCAATTGTAAGCTAAAACTCTTACAGTCTAGTAATATTCAGTCATTTATCTTCATCTTGAAAACAAATTCGAAGTCTCTAGCACAATATTTAGATTTATGGTGAATTTAAAAAAAAAAACTTTCCTTCCCTCCGCGCGTGGATTCTCCGCCACAAATCTTCGAAATGCGTACGTCCCATTCTCGGAATATTTGCTCCGTTTCATATTAGGCATTTTATAGAGTTTTATATATGAAAATATGCGCAATTTCATGTAGAATAAAACTAAAAATATTTGAAGGTTGTAGCTTTTCTTATTTCCGAAATAATTGCATATAAAAAATATATATATATAAAAAATCGACATTCGGTCAACTTTAACTCGTCAGATATGGTTGAAAACTGCATTTGTAAGCTAATACTCTTACAGTATAGTAATATTCAATCATTTGTCTTCATTTTGAAAGAAATTGGACGTCTCTAGGACAATACTTAGATTTATGGTGAATTTTTGAAAAAAAATATTCGTTTACGTCCGCGCGTTACGAATTCATGCATTATTTTGTGATAATATTTTCTCTGTGTTGCTTTTATCGTTTTACAATGTGTTATATACCAAAATAATCGCAATTTAGTGTACATTACAACGAAAAAAAGTAACTTGTTACCTTTAACCGTTTTGCGCACAGCGCGATTTGAATACAATTATATATGAAATTTCGTTTTTGCGCTATCATATATCGCATTATTTATATATGATAATGATAATTTTTTTCATTTTTGATGGTTGCATACTAAACTTCAGCCAATTGCAAAAATAAAGGAGCCAAAAATGAACTCTTAATCTTGAAAACTAAGCGCGCTATGATTTTTTGAAAAAAATATTTTTTCCGCTTCCGGGCTCACTCTGAAACACCTCCGGCACACGGGAGAGATTTTTATTTTTTACCGCCTCGGCGTTTAAGGGTTAATCATTTGTATCCTTTTGAGCTGTCGCTCACTCATAACCCTTGTTTTCAAAATAGCAATTTAAATCAGATAGAAAACGATTCCGCTCATGATGTTGATGTACTTGGTGGGCCAAATGATTCTCGTAGTTTGAATCAGCCCGAGGACATGAATGTCCATCGTCTTCGTCGTACTACTGCTGTTGTAGGGCGTAACAGAGTTAAGTCGTGGACTCATGAGCTAAAGTTGTAATATGTTAATGAAAGTTCTGTTTTTTATTTTTTTTATTTTTAGTAAGTTGATTGTGTCTTAGTGTAAGTATATATACAAAAATTAGTCTGTCAGTGTTGCACATTTTTTCTGGGGGAGGATATAGAAACTGTAAATAAGTTTTGTTAAGTGTAGTCTATGTTCTTATCCCTTTTCTAAATAGTAATTCAAGTTGATGTTTTTTTTAGTTTTCAAATTTCTCTCCATAAGTTTTCCCTCCAATATTAACACGTGAAGCAAGTTACCACTTGCGAGAGGTGGGGGAACGAGGGAAGCTCCCTGGACATAGACACCAGTATACTATAAAGGAGGTTTTGTGTTCCAGAAATATTTGCTTTCGGAGAGAAAAAATGTATTGAGACTCCCTCTAATGCAATGCAAGAAACGGAGTTACGAGCCTAATAAAGTTCACCGAATCTTCATAACGATTCTTCAAGCAACACCAAAATCTTGAAATATACACAAAAGGAGTGCATGCTGCATGTCAAGGTAAGCGGGTAGTGTATGCTTCACGTGTTTGAAACAGGGATTTGGTGTTGCTGAATTCAATCGGGATAATCCGATAATGTTGCAAAATGTTTTATCGGCCTAAAAAATAATCTAAGCCTTCTGAGATGTAATCTGTTACTAATGAATTTATTTGTAAAGATTACCTGTTCTTTGAGGAATACAATAGGAATACGAATTACAACCAGTTTTCTTTGAATGTTGAAGTTTCAGGCTGTGTTTAAGCTGCCTGTATGTTGCAAAATGATTTATAGTTCCAGAAAATAATTTAAGCCTTCTGAGATGTAATCTGTTACTAATATTTTTATTTGTAGATATTACCTCTTCTTTCAGGAATAAAAGATGATGATGAATTTGATTATATGGAGAAGATGGCTATTGATTGAGATACCATAAGTATTAATATCAAGGCGTATGGAACACATATTTTTAATTGGTTTAAAATATTTTCTTAAAAGTCCTTCAGCTCGCTTTTGATGTATAATTTATTCTTTTATAAGGTAAATTGAAGTGTAAAAATGTGTAGATAACCTCATTTGCTTTGTGGCCAGAAATGGTTAATAGAGAAATGTGAATGTTAAGTGTAAAGTAAAGAAATCTAACACCTAGGCCTAGGAATAATATCTGCATAGCCGAATGTTTTGTAGTATGCCATCATTTTTGAAATATTTAAGAAATAAAACGAATAATTATGTATGAAAATCCAGATATTCCTCTAACACATATAAAATAAATGTTTTTAAGATAATTTCATTGACGCTACTCATTGTATACCTACTTATGTTACCCCAGGTGGTTGTTGTTGCACCAACACTAATGATACGTCACACATGCTCCCCTCTCACGTTGATATCGGTGGGCACATTCTACTTATACTTGTGTACATTTTTTTTTCAGCGTTGAGGTGTAAAAGGAATCAATTGGAACTTTTTCAAATTTTATACTTGCTTTCGAAACATTTTTAATGTTGTCTTTTTGTTTTTTATTTAACTTTTGAAATGAGGTTTGATGAGAACTTCGTTTTAGTCAAATGCTTCAGCATATGTGAATGAAAGTTTTGAAAATGTTTCGATTTTACTCTTATGAAATATATTATGGCCTTACTGTATGCAATAATCGCCTCTCCCGCCCGTCCCGGGACACCTGGCGGGCCTCTCCCGCCGTCCCAGGGCAACTGGTGGGCCACGCCTGCCCATCCCAGGACACCTGGCGGGCCACGCCCGCCCGTCCCGGGACACCTGGCGGGCCTCGCCAGCCCGTCTTTGGACACCTGGCGGGCCACGTACACCCGTCCCAGAACACCTGGCGGGCCTCTCCCGCCCGTCCCGGGACACCTGGCGGGCCTCTCCTGCCCGTCCCAGGCCACCTGGCGGGCCACGCCTGCCCGTCCCGGGACACCTGGCGGGTCCCCCCCGCCCGTCCCGGGACACCTGGCGGGCCCCGCCCGCCTGTCCTGGGAAATCTGGCAGACCCCGCCCGCCCGTCCGGGGACACCTGGCGGGCCCTGCCCCCCCATCCCGGGACACCAGGTGAGCCCTGCACACCCGTCCCAGGACATCAGGCGGGCCTCGCCCGGCCGTCCCTGGAAACTGGGGCCCGCCCGTCCCGGGAAACTGGGACCCGCCAGATCTGGGACACCTGGCGGGCTGCACACGACCGTCCCGGGACACCTGGCAAACCACGCAAGCACGTCCCGGGACACCTGGCGGGCAGCACCTGCCCATCCCGGGACACCTGGCGGCCTCACCTGCCCTTCCCGGGACACCTGGCGTGCCATGCCCGCCTGTCATGGGACACCTGGTGGGCCACACCTGCCCATCCCGGGACACCTGGTGGGCCTCACCCGCCCATCCCGGGACACCTGGCGGGCCTCACCCGCCTGTCCCGGGACACCTGGCGGGCCTCGCCCCCCCGTCCTGGGACACCTGGCGGGCCACGTCCGCCCGTCCCAAGACACCTGGTGGGCCTCTCCCGCCCGTCCCGGGACACCTGGCAGGCCTCTCCCGCCCATCCCGGTACACCTGGCAGGCCACGCCTGCCTGTCCAGGGACACCTGGCGGGCCACGCCTGCCTGTCCCGGGACACCTGGTGGGCCTCACCCGCCCATCCCGGGACACCTGGCGGGCCTCACCCGCCTGTCCCGGGACACCTGGCGGGCCACGTCCGCTCGTCCCGAGACACCTGGTGGGCCTCTCCCGCCCGTCCCGGGACACCTGGCAGGCCACGCCCGCCTGTCCAGGGACACCTGGCGGGCCACGCCTGCCCGTCCCAGGACACCTGGCAGGCCACACCTGCCCGTCCCGGGACACCTGGTGGGCCTCACCCTCCCATCCCGGGACACCTGGCGGGCCTCACCCGCCCGTCCCGGGACACCTGGCGGGCCTCGCCCGCCCGTCCTGGGACACCTGGCGGGCCACGTCCGCCCGTCCCGAGACACCTGGTGGGCCTCTCCCGCCCGTCCCGGGACACCTGACAGGCCACGCCTGCCTCTCCCGGGACACGTGGTGGGCCACGCCTGCCCGTCCCGGGACATCTGATGGGCTTCGCCCGCCATCCCGGAACGCCTGGTGTGCCACGCCCGCCCATCCCAGGACACCTGGCTGGCCTCACCTGCCCATCCCGGGACACCTGGCGGGCTGCGCCCGCCCGTCCCGAGACACCTAGCGGGCCTCACCCGCCCGTCCCGGAACACCTGGCGGGCCTCGCCCGCCTGCCCTTGGACACCTGGCGGGCCACGTCCACCCATCCCAGAACACCTGGCGGGCCTCTCCCGCCCATCCCGGGACACCTGGCGGGCCTCTCCCGCCTCCCCAGAACACCTGGCAGGCCTCTCCCGCCCGTCCCAGGGCACCTGGCGGGCCTCTCCCGCCCGTCCCAGGGCACCTGGCGGGCCACGCCTGCCCGTCCCGTGACACCTGGCGGCCACACCCGCCCGTCCCGGGACACCTGACGGGCCTCGCCCGCCATCCCGGAACGCCTGGCGTGCCACACCCGCCCGTCCCAGGACCGGTGGCGGGCCTCACCCGCCCATTTCGGGACACCTGGCGGGCCGCGCCCTCCCGTCCCGGGACACCTTGCGGTCGGGCTACGTCCCTGCCCCGTCCCCGAGGAACAAGTTCTGGATGGGCCTCTCCCGCCCGTCCCGGGACACCTGGCGGGCCTCTCCCGCCAGTCCCGGGACACCTGGCAGGCCACGCCTGCCTGTCCCGGGACACCTGGCGGGCCACGCCTGCCCATCCCAGGACACCTGGCGGGCCACGCCTGCCCATCCCGGGACACCTGGTGGGCCTCACCCGCCCATCCCGGGACACCTGGCGGGCCTAACCCGCCCGTCCCGGGACACCTGGTGGGCCTCTCCTGCCCATCCCGAGACACCTGGTGGGCCTCTCCTGCCCGTCCCGAGACACCTGGTGGGCCTCTCCTGCCCCTCCCGGGACACCTGGTGGGCCTCTCCTGCCCGTCCCGAGACACCTAGTAGGCCCCTCCTGCCCGTCCCAGGACACCTGGCAGGCCTCTCCCGCCCGTCCCGGGACACCTGGCAGGCCACGCCTGCCTGTCCCGGGACACCTGGCGGGCCACGCCTGCCCGTCCCGGGACACCTGTTGGGCTTCGCCCGCCATCCCGGAACGCCTGGTGTGCCACGCCCGCCCATCCCAGGACACCTGGCGGGCTTCACCTGCCCATCCCGAGACACCTGGCGGGCTGCGCCCGCCCGTCCTGCGACACCTGGCGGGCCTCACCCGCCCGTCCCGGGACACCTGGCGGGCCTCGCCCGCCCATCCTTGGACACCTGGCAGTCCACATCCGCCCATCCCAGAACACCTGACGGGCCTCTCCCGCCCGTCCCAGGGCACCTGGCGGGCCACGCCTGCCCGTCCCGGGACACCTGGCGGGACACGCCCGCTCGTCCGGGGACACATGGTGGGCCTCGCCCTCCATTCCGGACCCATGGCCTGGGCGGACCACCTAACACCGCCCCCCCCGCCCCCCCTCCCGGGATACCTGGCGGGGCGGCCCCCGCACCCCGCCCGTCCCAGGTACACCTGGCGGGCCCATGATTTACCTGGTCCTGGGTACACCTGCGGCGAGTCGTTGCCCACCCGGTTACCTGGGCACCCATGGCGAGCCTCGCCCACCCGTACCCGTTCCCGGGAACCATGTACGCCCCCCGTCCCGGACACCTGGGCAGGCCCACGTCCGCCCTGTCCCTGGGACACCAGCAGGCCCCCGGGTCCCCTCCTGCTTCGTCCCGGGACACCTGGCGGGTCTTGCCTGCTCGTCCCGGGACACCTGGCGGGTCCCCCCCGCCCGTCCCGGGACACCTGGTGGGCCCCACCCGTCTGTCCCGGGAAATAAAATGGGCAGAACCCCGCCCGCCCGTCCAGGGACAACCTGGCGGGCCCCTGCCCTCCTCCCTCCCGGGACACCAAGGGAGAGCCCCGCACACCGTTCCCAGGACACCAGGCCTGGGCCTCGCCCACCCGTCCCCAGGAAAAACTGGGGCCCAGCCCGTTCCAGGAACACCTGGCGGGCTGCGCCACGACCAGTCCTGGGACACCTGGCAAACCACGCCCGCACGTCCCGGGACCGGGACCCTGGCGGGCAGCACCCGGCCGTCCCCGACAAACACCTGGGCGGCCTCACCCTGCTCATCCCGGGACGGGAACCCTGGCGTGCCATGCCCGCCGTGTCATGGGACCCACCTGGCGGGGCAGCTTGCACCTGCCCGTCCCGGAGGACCCACCTGGGGGGGCCTCACCCGCCCATCCCGGAAACCTGGCGGGCCTCACCCGCCTGTCCCGAGACACCTGGCGGGCCTCGCCCGCCTGTCCCTGGACACCTGGCGGGCCACGTCCACCGTCCCGAGACACCTGGTGGGCCTCTCCTGCCCGTCCCGAGACACCTGGTGGGCCTCTCCTGCCCGTCCCGAGACACCTGGTGGGCCTCTCCTGCCCGTCCCGGGACACCTGGTGGGCCTCTCCTGCCCGTCCCGAGACACCTGGTGGGCCTCTCCTGCCCGTCCCAGGACACCTGGCAGGCCTCTCCCGCCCGTCCCGGGACACCTGGCAGGCCACGCCTGCCTGTCCCGGGACACCTGGCGGGCCACGCCTGCCCGTCCCGGGACACCTGTTGGGCTTCGCCCGCCATCCCGGAACGCCTGGTGTGCCACGCCCGCCCATCCCAGGCACACCTGGCCTGGCTTCACCTGGGCCCATCCCCTTACAAACCTTGAGGCGCGCCCAGCCCCGTCCTGCCCGGACAACCTGGCGTGGGCCTCACGCCCGCCCGTTCCCGGGTACCACCTGGCGGGCCTCGCCCGCCCAGGCGGGCCTATGTGCCAACCCCGCCCAATCCCGGACCTTGGGACCTGCAGTCCACCCGTGGCGCATGGCGTCACACTGATCCGGGCCTCTCCGCCCGTCCCAGGGCACTCCTGGCGGGGCCACAATGCCTCTGTCCCAGGGCACCTGGCCCGGGACGCCTGCCGTCCCGGCACCTGGGCGGGCAGCCTGCCCGTCCCGGGACACCTGGCGGGACACGCCCGCTCGTCCGGGGACACATGGTGGGCCTCGCCCGCCCATTCCGGGACACCTGGCGGGCCGCGCCCGCCCCTCCCGGGATACCTGGCGGGCCGCGCCCGCCCCGTCCCAGGGACCACCTGGCCGGGCCATATTACCTGGTCCTGGGACACCTGGCGGGAGCCGTGCCCACCCGTTCCCTGGAGACCCATTGGCGGCCTCCCGCCCCACACCGTTCCCTGGGAACCATGTCCCGGCCCCCGGTCCCCGGGACCCTGGCCCGGGCCACCGGTTCCGCCCTGGGTCCCTGGGACACCCGGCAGGTCCTCCCGGGCCGTTCCCGGGACCCACCTGCCCGCCGGGTCCCGCCCAAGGACACTTGGGCCCGGGCAATGATTACCTGTCCTGACACCTGGCCCGGGGAGCCCCGTGGCACCTCCGTTCCTGGGCCCATGGCCCGGGAGCCCCCCCCTGCCCAAACCCGTCCCGGGACACCGGTGGGTTCCGCCCGTCCCGGGACCCCTGCCCCAGGCCACCCGTCTGTCCCTGGGACCACCAGCAGGGGGTCCCTTTCCCCCCGCCCGTCCCGGACACCTGGGGGTCCTTGGGCCTGCCTCCGGGTCCCGAACCCACCCGGCCCCGGGTCACCCCCGCCCGTCCGGGAACACCCTGGGGTGCCCCACCCGTCCTTTTGTCCGGGAAATATGGGGCAGGGGGACCCCGGGCCGCCAGGGGTCGGGACCCACCCCTGGGCCCGCCCTGCCCTCTGTGCCCGGGACACCAGGTGAGCCCCGCACACCCGTCCCAGGACACCAGGCGGGCCTCGCCCACCCGTCCCAGGAAACTGGGGCCCGCCCGTTCCAGGACACCTGGCGGGCTGCGCACGACCGTCCTGGGACACCTGGCAAACCACGCCCGCACGTCCCGGGACACCTGGCGGGCAGCACCCGCCCGTCCCGGGACACCTGGCGGCCTCACCTGCTCATCCTGGGACACCTGGCGTGCCATGCCCGCCTGTCATGGGACACCTGGCGGGCTTCACCTGCCCGTCCTGGGACACCTGGTGGGCCTCACCCGCCCATCCCGGGACACCTGGCGGGCACCCCCCTGCCGTGGGACACCTGGCGGGCCTCGCGAACCTGTCCCTGGGACACTGGCGTTCCACGTCCACCCGTCCCGAGACACCTGGTGGGCCTCTCCCGCCCGTCCCGGGACACCTGGCAGGCCTCTCCCTCCCGTCCCGGGACACCTGGGAGGCCACGCCTGCCTGTCCCGGGACACCTGGCGGGCCACGCCTGCCCGTCCGGGGACACCTGACGGGCTTCGCCCGCCATCCCGGAACGCCTGGTGTGCCACGCCCGCCCATCCCAGGACGCCTGGCGGGCCTCACCTGCCCATCCCGGGACACCTGGCGGGCCTCACCCGCCCGTCCCAGGACACCTCGTGGGCCTCGCCCGCCCGTCCTTGGAGACCTGGCGGGCCACGTCCGCCCATCCCAGAACACTTGGTGGGCCTCTCCCGCCCGTCCCGGGACACCTGGCGGGCCTCTCCCGCCCGACACAGGGCAAACCTGGCGGGCCACACCCTGGTCGGTCCCGGGACCACATGGTGGGCCTCGGCCGGGGCCTCCCTGGACCTTGGGGCGGGCACACCGTCCCGTCGGGACACCATTGGTGGGCCTCCTCGCCCTCCCCGGTCCCGGGCTTGACCCAACTGGCCCGCCAGGGTCCGCCCGGGTCCCAGAACACCTGGCGGGCCCTTCCCTCCGCCCGCTCGTCCCGGGACAGCCGGCTGGCCCGGGATTCCCCCCGCCCTCCGGGACACCTGGCGGCCCCGCCGCCTGGGTCCCAGGAAATCTCAGGGCCTGGGCGGCATCCCCCCCGCCCTCCCGGGACACCTGCGGGCCCGCCCGCCTGTCCCGTGAAATCCTGGCAGACACCCGACCGCCCACCCGTCCGGGGACACCTGGCGGGCCCTGCCCCCCTGTCCCAGGGACACCATGGTGAGTCCCTGCACCACCCGTCCCAGGGAACTCAGGCGGCCCTACGCCCGCCCTCCCGGTCCCGGGAAACATGGGGCCCGCCCGTCCAGGAACCTGGGGGCCCGCCACCGGTGACACCTGGCCGGGATGCGCACGAACCGTCCTGGGACGATCCTGGCAAACCACGCCCGGCAAATGTCCACGGGACACCTGGCCGGGCCAAGCACCCGCCCGTCCCGTGGACACATGGCCGGGCAGGCAAACCGCCCCGTCCCGGACAACTGGCGGCCTCAACTCCTGCTCACCCGGGACACCTGGTGTTGCCATTGCCCCTGCCTGTCATGGGACACCCTGGCGGGGCTGCACCTGCCCGTTACTGGGGACAAACCTGGTGGGCCTTCACCCGCCCACAACCCGGGACACCTGGCGGGGCCTCACCCGCCTGTCCCGGGGACCACCTGGCGGGCCTCGCCCCGCCTTGTCCTGGGGACACCTGGCGTTCCACGTCCAACCCTGTCCCGAGACAACCTGGTGGGCCTCCTACCCGCCCCGGGTTCCCGGGACACCTGGCAGGCCTCCTCCCTCCCCCCCGTCACCCGGTGGGGGACACCTGGGAGGACCACGCCTGCCCTGTCCCGGGACACCTGGAGGGCCCACGCCCTGCCCGTCCGTGGAACACCGACGGGATTCGCCCGCCCGCCATTCCACCGGAACGCCTGGTGTGCCACGCCCGCCCAATCCCAGGGACGCCCTGGTGGGCCTCACCTGCCCATCCCGAGGACCACCTAGGGCGGGCCACACCCGCCCGGTCCCAGGGACACCTCGTAGGGCCTAGCCCGCCCCGTCCTTGGAGACCTGGCGGGCCACGGTCCGCCCCCATCCAGAACACCATGGTGGGCTTCCTCCCCGACCAGTCCCGGGACACCTGTTGGGCTTCGCTCCCCGCCCATCCTGGAAATGCCCTGGTGTGGCCCACGCCTGTCTAGCTTGGTTCCCGCCCATCCCAGGGACACCTGGCGGGCTTCACCTGCCCATCCCGGGACACCTGGCGGGCTGCGCCAGCCCCGCCCGTCCTGCGACCACCTGGCGGGACCTCAACCCGTCCCGTCCCGGGACACCCCTGGCGGGGGCCTCGCCTGCCCAGCCTTGGACCACCTGGCAGTCCACTACCGCCAATCCCAGAAAACACCTGGCGGGGGCCCTCTCCCGCCCGTCCCACAAGGGCACCTGGCGGGCCAGCCCGCCTGGGCCCGTCCCGGGGACACCTGCCGGCGGCACGGCCCGGGCCCCTCGTCCTTGGGGGACACCATGTGTGGGCCTCTCCCGCCCATCCGCCAAATCCCGGGAACACCTGGGGCGGGCGCCCGCGCCCCCCCCCTCCCGTGGGTACCTGGCGGGCGGCGCCCGCCCGTCCCAGGACACCTGGCGGGCCATGATTACCTGTCCTGGGACACCTGGCGAGCCGTGCCCACCCGTTCCTGGGACCCATGGCGAGCCTCGCCCACCCGTTCCCGGGAACCATGTCCGCCCGTCCCGGGACACCTGGCAGGCCACGTCCGCCTGTCCTGGGACACCCGCAGGGTCCCTCCCGCCCGTCCCGGGACACCTGGCGGGTCTTGCCTGCTCGTCCCGGGACACCTGGCGGTCCCCCCCGCCCGTCCCGGGACACCTGGTGGGCCCCACCCGTCTGTCCCGGGAAATATGGCAGACCCCGCCCGCCCGTCCGGGGACACCTGGCGGGCCCTGCCCTCCTGTCCCGGGACACCAGGTGAGCCCCGCACACCCGTCCCAGGACACCAGGCGGGCCTCGCCCACCCGTCCCAGGAAACTGGGGCCCGCCCGTTCCAGGACACCTGGCGGGCTGCGCACGACCGTCCTGGGACACCTGGCAAACCACGCCCGCACGTCCCGGGACACCTGGCGGGCAGCAACCGCCCGTCCCGGGACACGTGGCGGCCTCACCTGCTCATCCCGGGACACCTGGTGTGCCATGCCCGCCTGTCATGGGACACCTGGCGGGCTGCACCTGCCCGTCCTGGGACACCTGGTGGGCCTCACCCGCCCATCCCGGGACACCTGGCGGGCCTCACCCGCCTGTCCCGGGACACCTGGCGGGCCTCGCCCGCCTGTCCTGGGACACCTGGCGTTCCACGTCCACCCGTCCCGAGACACCTGGTGGGCCTCTCCCGCCCGTCCCGGGACACCTGGCAGGCCTCTCCCTCCCGTCCCGGGACACCTGGGAGGCCACGCCTGCCTGTCCCGGGACACCTGGCGGGCCACGCCTGCCCGTCCGGGGACACCTGACGGGCTTCGCCCGCCATCCCGGAACGCCTGGTGTGCCACGCCCGCCCATCCCAGGACGCCTGGCGGGCCTCACCTGCCCATCCCGGGACACCTGGCGGGCCTCACCCGCCCGTCCCAGGACACCTCGTGGGCCTCGCCCGCCCGTCCTTGGAGACCTGGCGGGCCACGTCCGCCCATCCCAGAACACCTGGTGGGCCTCTCCCGCCCGTCCCGGGACACCTGGCGGGCCTCTCCCGCCCGACCCAGGGCACCTGGCGGGCAACACCTGTCCGTCCCGGGACACATGGTGGGCCTCGCCCGCCCGTCCTTGGACACCTGGCGGGCCATGTCCGCCCGTCCCAGAACACCTGGCGGGCCTCTCCCGCTCGTCCCGGGACACCTGGCGGATCCCCCCCGCCCCTCCCGGGACACCTGGCAGGCCCCGCCCGCCTGTCCCGGGAAATCTGGCAGACCCCGCCCGCCCGTCCGGGGACACCTGGCGGGCCCTGCCCCCCTGTCCCGGGACACCAGGTGAGCCCTGCACACCCGTCCCAGGACATCAGGCGGCCCTCGCCCGCCCGTCCCGGGAAACATGGGGCCCGCCCGTCCCAGGAACCTGGGGCCCGCCTGTTCCGGGACACCTGGCGGGCTGCGCACGACCGTCCTGGGACACCTGGCAAACCACGCCTGCATGTCACGGGACACCTGGCGGGCAGCACCCGCCCGTCCCGGGACACCTGGCGGCCTCACCTGCCCTTCCCGGGACACCTGGCGTGCCATGCCTGCCTGTCATGGGACACCTGGCGGGCCACACCTGCCCATCCCGGGACACCTGGTGGGCTTCATCCGCCCGTCCTGAGACACCTAGCAGGCCCCTCCTGCCCATCCCGGGACACCTGGCAGGCCACGCCTGCCTGTCCCGGGACACCTGGCGGGCCACGCCCGCCCGTCCTGGGACACCTGAAGGGCTTCCCCCGCCATCCCGGAACGCCTGGTGTGCCACGCCCGCCCATCCCAGGACGCCTGTCGGGCCTCACCTGCCCATCCCGGGACACCTGGCGGGCCTCACCTGCCCATCCCGAGACACCTGGCGGGCCTCACCCGCCCGTCCTGGGACACCTGGCGGGCCTCGCCCGCCCGTCCTTGGACACCTGGCAGGCCACGTCCATCCGTCCCAGAACACCTGGCGGGCCGCGCCCGCCCGACCCGGGACACCTTGCGGGCCTCTCCCGCCCGTCCAAGGGCACCTGGCGGGCCATGCCCGCCCGTCCCGGGACACCTGGCGGGTCCCCCCCGCCCCTCCCGGGACGCCTGGAAGGCCCCGCCCGCCTATCCCGGGAAATCTGGCAGACCCCGCCCGCCTCGTCCCGGGACACCAGGTGAGCCCAGCACACCCGTCCCTGGACATCAGGCGGGCCTTGCCCGCCCGTCCCAGGAAACTGGGGCCCGCCCATCCCGGGAACCTGGGTCCCGCCCGTTCCGGGACACCTGGCGGGCTGCGCACGACCGTCCTGGGACACCTGACAAACCACGCCCGCACGTCCCGGGACACCTGGCGGGCAGCACCCGCCCTTCCCGGGACACCTGGCGTGCCATGCCCGCCTGTCATGGGACACCTGGCAGTCCACACCAGGTGAGCCCAGCACACCCGTCCCTGGACATCAGGCGGGCCTTGCCCGCCCGTCCCAGAAAACTGGGGCCCGCCCATCCCGGGAACCTGGGTCCCGCCCGTTCCGGGACACCTGGCGGGCTGCGCACGACCGTCCCGGGACACCTGGCAAACCACGCCCGCACGTCCCGGGATACCTGGTGGGCCTCACCCACCCATCCCGGAACACCTGGCGTGCCTCACCCGCCTGTCCCGGGACACCTGAAGGGCTTCGCCTGCCATCCCGGAACGCCTGGTGTGCCACGCCCGCCCATCCCAGGACGCCTGGCGGGCCTTCACCCCCGCCCCTGCCCATCCCGAAACACCTGGGCCGCCTCACCGCCGTCCCGTGACCACCTGATGGCTTCGCCTGCCATCCCGGAACGCCTGGGTGTGCCACGCCCGCCCGACAGGACCGCCTGGCGGGCCTCACCTGCCCATCCCGGGACACCTGGCCGGGCCCGCCCGGCCCGCCTCGCATCCCGGGTCCCGAAGACCCGGAACTGCGCCTCGCCCTGGGCCGACCCTTGACACCTGGCGGGCCACCGTCGCCCGTCCCAGGGACACCTGGCCGCCCTCTCCCAACCACCGTCCTGCACCCACCTGGCGGGCCGGGCCTTCCCGCCCGTCCCAGGGCACCTGGCGGGCCACGCCTGCCCGTCCCGGGACACCTGGTGGGCCACGCCCGCCCGTCCCAGGACACCTGACGGGCCTCTCCTGCCATCCTGGAACGCCTTACGTGCCACACCCGCCCGTCCCAGGACCCGTGGCGGGCCTCAACTGCCCATTCCGGGACACCTGGCGGGCCGCGCCCGCCCGTCCCGGGACACTTGACGGGCTGTGCCCGCCTGTCCTGGGACACTTGGCGGGCCGTGACTACCTGTCCTGGGACCCATGGCGAGCCTCGCCCACCCGTTCCCGGGAACCATGTCAGGCATCGCCCGCCCGGTCCCGGGACCCGTGGCAGGCCCCGCCCACTCGTTCCCGGGACTTGTTGCAGGCCTTCCCCGCCCATTCCTGGGACCCGTGGCAGGCCTCGCCCGCCCATTCCCGGGACCCGTGGCGAGCCTCGCCAACCTATTCCCGGGACCCATGGCAAGCATCACCTGCCCGTTCCCAGGACCCATGGCGAGTCTCGCCTGCCCGTTCCTGGGACCAGTGGCAGGCCTCGCCCGCCCGTTCCCGGGACCCATGTCGAGCATTGCCCACCCGTTCCCGGGACCCGTGGCGGGCATCGCCCGCCGTCCCTAAAGAGAGTAACACCTCTGCTTAACCTTAGAACCAGAATATGCCACTGAATCCTTTCAGTTCTCCAGGGGCTTCTCTCAATCCTCTGCTTCTTCTCCTCACATGCCCGCATCTTCTCTGAATCCTCTGTTTCTTATCCTGGCACTCCACAAATTTTCTCTGAATTCTCTGCTTCTTCTTCTGATGCTCCCTGAATCTTCTCTGAATCCTCTGCTTCTCCTTGCACTCCACTAATCTTCTCTGAATCTTTTGCTTCTCCTGCCACTCCACCAATCTTCTCTGAATCCGCTGCTTCTCCTGGCACTCCACCAATCTTCTCTCAATCCTCTGCTTCTCCTTGCACTCCACCAATCTTCTCTCAATCCTTTGCTTCTCCTGACACTCCACCAATCTTCTCTGAATCCTCTGCTTCTCCTGGCACTCCACCAATCTTCTCTCAATCCTCTGCTTCTCCTTGCACTCCACCAATCTTCCCTCAATCCACTGCTTCTCCTGGCACTCCACCAATCTTCTCTCAATCCTCTACTTCTCCTGGCACTCCACCAATCTTCTCTCAATCCTCTGCTTCTCCTGGCACTCCACCAATCTTCTCTCAATCCTCTGCTTCTCCTGGCACTCCACCAATCTTCTCTCAATCCTTTGCTTCTCCTGACACTCCACCAATCTTCTCTGAATCCGCTGCTTTTCCTGGCACTCCACGAATCTTCTCTGTATCCTCTGCTTCGAATCCTGGCACTCCACCAATCCTCCCAGTTTCCTTTCTCTTTCAGGAATCAATAAAACTCTTACAAAACATTTTATACTTATTTCCCTCTAACTTTCATTTCCTTCAACGATTAGCAAAGCAAACTTATTACATGTAAACATCAAACCTTCCATATAGTAGAGTTCAAAACTTTCATGGAAATACAAACCTTTAGTTTTCTCAAAGATAAAATAAAGTATTGCAGTTCACTCCTAAAATCCATAGCAAACTAAAAATTGTTAAAGATGGAGTTATGAAAGAAGTCCTTTAAATTCGAGTTAAACTCGAATTATTATGTAAATAACAAAATTTGCTGCAAAAAATTATTGTGTAAATGAAAATCGCAGTTTGTAAATAAACTTTATTGATTTAAATAAAAAAAAACTTTCCATACAACAAACATTCTCCTCAAATTTTTGACATCTGATCCCTCTTCGCAAGGCCAGCTTAGACTTGGTCGCGCCATTCCTTGAAGATGGACAGCTGCTCCTTCATTTTCCACTTGTCCTTCTCCAGGCATCTGTAATTCCCCTGGAGGTTCTTGAGCTGGCAAACCAATTTCTCCTTCGCTCCTCGCAGCTGTCGAACCTCATCTTCCAACTGGTCGTTCCGTTCGCCCTGGACACCGGTCTTCCTATCCAGCGACTTGAAACGATGATTTCCTTCCTCTAGAAGGCACCTCAGCTCGTTTCTCTTCAGTTTCGCAACCTGAACTTCACAATGGAGTCCACACGTTTCCTTCGCGAGGTCTTCCACTTCCTTCTGCAGGAGCTGGAACCTGACCTCGGCGTCTTTCCTGTCGGATTAGCGCTTTTCGGTCGCGTCTTTTCGTTCCTGGACGAGCCTCGCCATCCGCGCCGCTTCTTCGGTCTATATCTGCAGGTCCTTCTCCTTCTGTCGTAGCAGTTTCTCTTGCCTCTCAACCTGGCAGTTTGCCTCTGGCAATTGCACTGTCGGTTCCCTTATCCTCTCACATAGGGCATCGTTTCTCTGCCCAATTTCCTTTGTGTAATCCATCAACTGCTGATTTTCTTCTGTCTTGAGAATCTTGTCTTCCAGCTGCTGTTTTTCCATCTTCACTTGATCGTTCTCCTTCAGAAACAAAGTCTCACCTTCGAATATGTGGGCCCTTTCTTGCCAGGCCTGTTGTTGCAACACCTCTTGAGTTATCTGGATCACACGAGTGCTTTCTTCCTTTCCGCCAGCCTTCTGAATCTCTTCATTGTAGTCAAGCCTAGCCTCTGTTGCAGCTGAAAAATGATCCTGTCCAAGTTCACCTGCTGCTCTTTCTGGTACTGGATGGTGTCTCGCAAGGCCGAAATTCTCTCGTTCAATTCCATTTCCTTGGGCTGTTCACCTCCATCATCGGTAATTAGGAGGAACCTCACCAGTGAATAGGCAGCCTATAAACAACATGACTATCCTTGCGTTAGACTTCTCTCCGTATTTCAAACAACATCTAGACAACAACGTCACACAACTGCTGCTGCCAAGGCCAGGTAAGGCCACATTTTCTTCAGACTGGAATACCCAGTTCATATGCCCTCCTCTATATCTCTTGCTTTTTCCTTGATTTTCAATATTTCACAAGAGATATTTCGATTTATCAAAATATAGGAGGAAACATTCTGAAAGATTTTTAATCATGCATTGTTTCTAGGTGTTATAAATTGCTGCAATTCTCTCTCTCTCTCTCTCTCTCTCTCTCTCTCTCTCTCTCTCTCTCTCTCTCTCTCTCTCTCTCGTACGGGTTTGCAGTACGTATATTTGGTCTCTTATCGTCTTATCTATTAAAATTTATTTAGGGATTTTCCTTTATTTACCTTTTTGTCTACAAGAAAAACAATACTAACTACAGGCGGGCAATTGGAACTGAGCAAAAAATGACAATTTTTCTAAGCTACGTTTATTGGATTTAACAAAATAACTAAAAGAAATAATTCTAAATAAATTAGCAGAGACATCAAGAGAAATAATATATATTATATATAATAATCAACTACTCAACCATAATGATTTTCAAAAGCTATAGGTAAGTTTTAAGATTTTAAATTTATATCATATGCATACAAAGAAAAGGTAAAACGAAATTTAATTATACTAAATTTTGTCCTATATAAAAGTGAAAATCAGATATAAAGGAGTACAATTTTACTAGAGCATAACTTGATTCGTAAATTGAAATCCAATATAGAAATAAAGCAGAAAATCCTAACAACCCCATTTCTATATAAGGCGACGCATTTGGTGTGAACGCATCCTTAGAACACCAATGTAAATAATACTGTTTAATACGGATGATAATGACAACAATTAAATACTGTGCCTCTCAAAGATGTGTAACGAGAGAAACTGTTGCAATTTAAAAACAATTACAGAGTCACTAATGTCGTTAAATAATAAATACAACAATGAAAACGACATGACATGTAAGGTTAAGAAAATGTATTGCAGAAGCGTGCATGATAAAGAAAAAAAAAAATATCTGCGTAAAACACGTTCCAGGGAAATTAAATACATAACCCACACTTATGTTACATAATATAAACTGTAGATTCCATACCTGATCGTCTGTGTGAGGTCACAGATGCAGATGAAGGTTGGACTCATTGTATATTATCATACTAATAATAATGATAAAATATTGACACTAGCTCACGTGTTTTTAGTTATGTTCCTTTTACTTGATTACCAGTTCATGCTAATGTTTTGGAAGATCATGCATATTTCAAAGGTTTAAGGTGAAAAGTAATATTTATAGTATCTCAAAATTAAATGAAAAAAAGTGATATTGGTTCAAATTTATCTGCCAGATTGTCGGAAAAATGTGATGGTTTTTTAGTTTAACATTTAGTCAAACTGAAATAAGCCTTAAATTTTGAATATAGAAGGCTTTGTAAATATCACTACTTTTATTTTGTTATTTTGAAATAAAGGGAATTACAAAACGCGCTTCGCTCCGAGAAAAGAAGGAAAACAGATTAAGGTAATAAAGTTGAGACAGAATAAGAGCACAGCAGTTAAGAAACTAAGGCTGGAATATTAAATGGGGGTCCAAAAGGTAGAAGAAATAAGCCCTGATAGAATTAGTGGAGCTAAAAGCTGCAGCCTACGAATGGCCATGTACTAGGTAACTTAACTCTCCAATGCAAAGGTAGAAGCTAGTGGTTCCTAACCCTCCCTAAAACAGGAAATGGTCAGGGAACGGCAAGGACCACGGAAGTTGACTTCACAGGAGAGAAAAGTTAAATTCCTACAATAACATATTAACTCTTTTACACATTAGAATTAGCTATAACTACACCGGCACTAGAAAATTACTGCTTCTTGAAACACAGAAATTGAGTTAAGTTACTTTCTATTACAATGCATCTTAGAAACAAGGATGAAAATATCCTTAGGAAAGAAATATAGTAAAATTGATAACAACTGATATTTTGCAACTGACCTGGTGCTAGGAAGAAAATAAGAAAGCGAGGCTTCTTCACACCATAATCTAGAAAAGAACTTAATAAGTTATCTCACTCTCTTTCTCTCGCTCTCTTTCTCTCTACTTATGTTTGTCTTGTTATATTCTGTGGTTCTGTCTTTCTCTTTTCCACCAAATATGAACCTGTTATATTGGTGAAAGTATCCTAATATATTTCATGTTGTTTTAGTTACTAACATTTAGTAAATAAAGAAAATTCTCTATGGAGGTTGACCCAATCATGAACTGTATAAGTATATAGACATGTATCTGTGTGTATGGTTGCTACCTCAATAAAGTAAGTGAACTGAAAGTTTTGCTAATTTGCTGATATTGATGTTCTATATATGTATATATATATATATATATATATATATATATATATATATATATATATATATATATATATATATAAAGAGGTGGCTTGCTGCTTACAGAACACCACTGTTAACACTGTTGGTGAAAGTTTTGTATCGATCTCGTGGACAGTCATGTCAGTATATAAGATTTAATAATTTATAGGAAATGCTATTTCATAAATACTGAGTTCCTAAGCACTTTTAGTCTCATTTATTTCGCATATTTCCTTAAATGCACATTTTACACTCAAACCTAGTATCGTCAACAACAAAATGTTTACGACCACTCTCTTAATTAACGTTAATAGATTATGGATACTTTACTCTATGCTCAAGAAAAATACCTACTGCCCACTCCTCCTTCCTTGGCCTGACGGCGCAACATCTATTGGATGCTCCGTTAGTTACTTGTTCAACTGCTTCGGGGTTTCATAGTCGCTGATTCGTGTTCACTCTGGATCAGCGGAGGGAACGAACTATTGTGCGTGACAGTACATGTTAGTAGTACGAATTAAGTTAGGTATTGAATGGTCCAAATTGTTGTAGTATTTCATTGTTTATTGGTCAATTTAGCTTTATTATAAAATTTACTGGGGTGTTTTTGTAGGGCTTGGAACGGATTAGGCATTTTACATGTAAAATGCGGTTCAAGATACGAAAAGCTCAGGTTATGAAGGCCGCCTCGGAACAGATTAATTTCGTATGTCGAGGTACCACTGTAAACACAATATCTTCCTTTTATACAATACATAGTATGCATTTCTACTTTACGTAAATGGGGAAAAAAAATGCAAAGATACATTACAACTTGTGGCAAACACAATCTCTCTTGTCAAAGTTTTGACATAATCCCCCACAAGAAAAACTAATATCTACATTATTTTCGATAGTCCTGTTCTTAACAATGCCTTCCTGGCTTCTGCAGCTATCTGAGCAGTTTTTCTGTTCAGGCTGGTGCTTGGCTGCATATCTTCTTTTGCAGGATTAATTTTTGTTTATCTCCTGCAACAAGTCCAGGGGGTATAACTTAATTACAGTCTCATGATCTGGCTGTGAGCCACTTTTAAAGTAGCCACTCTTGGGACCTTGTCTCGTCCCCTAGGTAACTCGACCACTTGGCCCCTCATCATGAATGAAGGCTACTTCCCCTATCCTGGGCCAAGAGCTATGCATCTTTCCTACTCGAAGGGTTTCTCTTAGAGTTGTTAAATACTCCCTCTCCCATCTTTTCCACAGATTGTCGTACAACCTGGACAAATACATGAATCTATTCCCGGTGAACTCTCTCAGTCCATAGGTAGGGTCACCAGAGATCTTTTCCCAATTTACTGCTTCTCTTGGGAAGGACTTAAGCTTTCTCCCAAAAATCAGATGGTTAGTGGTTTAAATTTCCAATTGATTCAAATCCCGGATGTGTAACTTAATGGTCTATCATTATTGATCCATTCCTGCTCCACTCATACACTGTATGTTGCACAGTGGTTAAAAACGTCTACTCAAACTCGATAAAAGGCCTGGGTGAGGTGTAGATCATAAATAAACTCTACGGCTGAAGGCCGTCTACAAGGTTAAGGGAAATTTGAAAGGAAACTTCTAATAATCAATTTAAATTAAATATATTTTCAGGGGAATTATTCAGCATCTTAAATGGCACCTTAAGGATGTGAAGGACTCTCAGGATCCAACTACTTATGAATAATGAATCAGGTTGATTGAAGCACTGAAATCACATGGTCGGGTCTTCTAACATGTGAGAGATCCTGGAGCGCGAATAGGGAGCCCAGAGCCCAGAGCATCTATAGAGATTCCACCTATCACAGCACGAATGAAGATGGGATGGATACCTGAAACGAGGTACGGACATATGAATACATGTGCAGCACACAGGATGATTGATCGGGTGCAGTGATGCAGCCAAATTCCCTACTTGCTTGAGATAAGTCTTACATTTTCAGTTCCCTTAAAGGATGGTGTAATATACAGGCACCAATCTTATGTCATTTCCCTGGGAAATTTGTCTTAGCAGGTGCTAGTAAAGGGAGGTCATTCAAGCAATAGCGAACAGTAAATCATGCAAGGGAGCCACAGCGCTTAAGCGAGGGTAACTTCGTGAACAAAGAGGTGCACGATGTTGTGGCTGACAAAGGGGGCGTTTAGACAAAGCTCACAAGTGGGTCAGAGGTGAACACAAAAGAAATAAGACTGACTGCACACATTACTTAGCCCCTTTACCTTCTCTGGAAGTTAGTCTCCTGTTCTTCTAAGGCACCAATGATTAAGGGCGATGCACTATGGGTGAATTATTAAGTTAGCCATGGGACAGTATGGGCTGAGAAGCAAAAAAAAAAAAAAAAAAAGATGGGGGAGGAAAGCTGTTTGATTGGCGATGCGATTCGGCATCTGATTGGGGCCAATCCAAGGATGCTCGTCTTCTCGTGACCTGTTTTATGACTCCGTTTTGCCCTCCAGCGGATGCTTCATTAATGCGCAGCGTATGGCATTTCCGTTGGCCACTTGAATAGTTTGCAGCTTTTGGTGTGCATCTAGAAAGCAAGATAGCGGCAGTATGGGGGTTGACGAGACAGAGCATGAGCCAGATTCGTGGGGAAGAGAAAGAGAGGTGTTTAGCTAGTGTTGTAACAGGATCTTTACATGGAGACTTACGCTGGCTTCAACTTTGTCAACACCTGACATGGCTGCTATCATCTCTTCCATACTCTCATTTATTTCTGCCACACTTTGCCTCAAGCTATCCAAAATTTCCCCACTTACACTCATCAGTACTACTAACTCTTTCTCACTCACACTTGCTCCCATATTCACTCTTTCAACACTTTCACTTAAAGAGAACTCGCACACACTTGATGTACCATCTTCTTCACAACATGGCATTGCTTTTAATTCACCGAAATCGTGTGTATCTTTGTACACATTCTTTGTACTCATCAATTTCACACCTTCCACATCCCACTCAAATCTTTCAAAATCAATGACACCCTCATTCTGACTACTACTCAACAATATCGCAAGGGTATTTTCACTTCTCTCACCTACTGGCTTCTCAAACCCCTCAAAATCAAACAACCTATCTCGTGTACTATCTGTAAACGAGTCTGTAAACATACTCTTACTCTTTCTACTCCTCTTTTTAGACTTTCTCCTATTTTCCACTAACACTAGTTTTTATCTCCCCAATTTATGTCTTCTATTTCTTCACTTTCCTTTTCCTCCCTCAATTTTAATTTAGCGGTGGCTAGCCCAGAGGCGATAGTAAAATCTTACGTAAGGGTTCAAATGATTTCCGCATGTAACGGTTAAAGAATTTTGCTCGTGCAAAGTGAACTGCTTAAAATTATCATGCACACACGGCCTAAAAAATTTTCATTTGCTTGAAAGAAAAGACATTTATTGTTACGTTATGAGACTTGATTTGGGCACGTGATTAATTTTGGGAAACGACCTAGCAGTTCTGGGAAGATTTCCTCTCTTGGAAATGAATGAACTGAAAATAATTTGACTTAGGATAGGATTTACCAGGTGCATTGCTTTAAAGAATTTAAACAAAAGCAAATATTAAACACAATTATTGATTCACATAGCCTGAACAAAGTTTTATGCCTTTATGAGACTTACTCGACAAACAGAATAATACATTTGCCTAACAAATTCCTAACCTCTAAGAGAGAAAGAGAACGAAATCCTATCTCCAGTGGCATGGCAATTGCTGGACCTGTTAGCCTTAGGGCTTCTGATGTGTGCCTAACTAGATCTTCTAGACCTTCAAATTTTGTCAAACACATGGACGAAGGAATAAGGGCGCTATTCCTAATATTAACACTTCCAACTTCACTTTTCCTAAATAGCCTATCGTGAAAATCATGAACACTATCATGCTTTAGCCATCAAAACTCGTGTAAGGGTTAATAATTCTCTTCTCGTGAACTAATTTGGCATGCATATGGTCCAACAATACCTAACACATTTGCAGTCACTTTTAGTATCCTAGCATAAATAAACAAAATATATTGACACTTGTACTTATGGTGTGAACATACGCAGTTGCAATTGCAGAGGTCTTGCAGGGCACACTACAAGCAAAATGGTTTAAGGTTGCCAACTAATGCGAATTTACCTGGGGGATCGTCGTTAATCAATGGGTTGCACACAACTTACCTGGGCAATGGAAGATTATCAACCTCTGGCCTTGAGATATCAGGCTAAAACATTTCATCAAATGCAGCTGAAGGCCTGCATCAAAAGGGGGGTGATTAGGTAAACTCTGGGGTTTTAACTTCACTAATTATATTTAAAATAGAAACTAATATAAGACTGGTTAGTGTAACTTGGATAAAAATACAATAGTCCCTCATTACACGATGTAAAAGCAATGTGGTATAGTCTTGAAGGAAAACACATTAGAAGCCAGCTTCAAAGAGTGCTGTAAAGTAGTTGGGAAAGCTAATATTGCACACAAGTTGATGCACAGAAACCACAGCTGGCTAACTCCTAATATGTAGTTGAAAACACCTATGATTGTTTCTTTGGAATGATGGGTCTGATAAAGGAATTGAGAAGTTACATGGAGGGTACCTGGAAATGAACTCAATTCTGGTAATTCACAATTTAACAATTTACGTGAAATTCACTTAAATGCTTTGCAACTTGAAGCAGCACAAATAAAAAGAGCAATACAGGTATCATTGCAGGTGTATCACACAATGGAAAGGAAATAGAAAAACAGTAATAGGCTAACAGCGATGGGAGTTGTTCCTCACACTTTGGGGGGGGGGGGGGGCTGGGAGTGAATGAGCCCTTTAAGTACTAATAGTACTAGACCCACACCCACGTGCTTAAGGTGGGGCAGTTCAAGAGAGTAAAGGGGAAGGACCAGTGTCCTGGACGAGCATCCGAGGAATTCTGAGAGCTAGCCTGCTGATTCAAGGCCTCTTATAACCTCTCCAGGCATGGCCGCCTCGTGGTATATGTTCCAAGATGGCGGCGCCCACGTTGTTGATCCTGTGTCTTTCTGTCAGCATTTCACTCAAACAAGGAAAGAGTATTAAAGTAGTCTCCCCATAGAGAGAGAGAGAGAGAGAGAATGGTGGTAGTTGTGAGTCATACCCAACATACTTTAATTAAAATGAGAATGAATTTCAAGAAAAATGAAATTACTAAAGGCTGAAGGGTTTGCTTGGGAAAAGGGTTTACCCTTAGCAATATGTTGATGTTTCTAAAGTTTTTCCTTAGATATTTTGATATTTCATGATGAAATTTAAATACTTAAAAAAATTAATTGTAATATCTTCAATTGTAATAGTGTTATAAAGTTAATAATTACCTCATATGGTATATTTTGATATTCTAATCCGTTTTTTAACCCATGCACTTTTTAAAAATAAATCCATGGATATATGATGAAAAGTGCAAATGATCCAATCGCACTAAATGATGAGAGTGAAGAACAACACTTACAATTAAACATTGTAGTGATTCTCCAGTTTTCAACCAACAGTGTGAATCGAGTACCTATTGTTAACAAATCCTCTCAAGCAATTCTGTCAATCTTTAATTTTTTTAGTTTATATGTACAATAAATTTTAAAGTACTAGTTGCAATACATGATGCAAGATATCGAGCATTCATTACAAACTCAACCTTTGTGCCAGCCCTGCCATAGTTAAGAATAACCAAATGGTCGGTCTGGTTATAATGTTACCTGGGCCAAGGTCACAAGGCTACTGAGCTTGCTATAGTCTTAGCTGTCAATTGGGAAAAATGCCTTTTGATTTTATTAGTACTTTTCAATGAAATTCTAGGTTATTTATTGTAAATTGTATTCTGTGGACCAGATTCAAATCATACACTTCAGTTGGGTAGACTGGTTGATCATAAAGCTACAATGAATTTTTTTATATACTATTGCAGAAACCCTTCCAATTAGTATCAGCAAAGTTGAACTTCTAGGAAACAGTATTATTTGGAAGGAATCAAGTTAGCTTATATTTTTGCACTATTAAGTGCAATCGGCATTGAAGAAACAAAACAAAATGCTGGGCTAACCCATTAGGACTGCCTGTAATCACCTGTTTCCCACCAGGTGGCATCGGAATGTTTTTGTCAGAACTCTGCATGCTGTATCATTGTCCAGATGGTGCTCATCAGCATTAGTAATAATGTTGGCCATTTCTTGCAGATTTTTTCCTGTACAGTATTATGCAGGATAGTGTAGTTTTGAATAATGTTGATCCAGATAACTGAGTGATTACTGTAGTTTGTAACCATATCGAAGGCCACAGCCAATCTCTACTGATGGTAGTTACAGAATAGAAAAGATTGCCTTAGCATACTCCTAATTTCTTCTTTCCCTTCTACCTGAGGAGGTCTGCTTCCCCCCTCTTATCAGCATAAGAAAGGATGGCCATCCCCTCAGGCCTGAAAGAGACTTCGTGTCGTGGTGGATTGAGGTTCCCTGGCTTTCAGAATGCCTCTTCTCCACTGCCATCTCAGTTTTCTTCAGACTACAATGCTGTCTGGAGGGAGGCTACAATGAGAGGGCAGAACCAATTCTTCTTTGGTGACCTTAGCTAAAGTACAAACAGGGAAAGAGTCCACGGCAGTCCTTGTGTATATGAACCTGCACTCTCTTTGCATGACCTACAGATGCAAAACAAAATTGATTACACTAACATGAAGGACAAGGTAATCAAGCACCTGATTACATCCTTCATGACTTGTTTCGCACTTTTTTTATTCACATCCATGTTGAATAAAAAAAAAAACAGACATCGTGCACTCATGCACACTATATAAAAAAGATGAAAGATGTCATAACTAAGTTCAACGACTGTTCCACCTTGCACTGAGGAATACTTCTACATAAAAGATGATGGTTTGTATGTCTGCAGGAATAAGGTTTTATTTTGCCTGATATGACTGGCCATAAAGTGCTGAAGAAAGTATTGTTCCCAGCATTAGTTAAAATTTCTATCCATAACTTTACTGCAAGAATACTGATGAACACTGCAATTTTATTTCACACTGGGAAGAACAAAAGTGAACCTGTTAATTTAATTTGGGTAAATTAAACAACGATCTTTAGATAATGGTTACACTTCTACTAGACACTCATATACAAGCCTCTGAATTAACATTTTATGGAACAACATAACTACGATAGTTGTCAATATTTTTCAATATGTATTTTATGAAAAGATGACAGACTCAAAGATAAAAATAATAGCAGTAGAGTTAGCCCAAATGCTTGATTTAATAATCAACCACCAATATTTTGCATCAGTGAAATTAAGTCATTAACTGCATCTTGGCATTCTCTACAGTAAATACAGCAAACAGCACTAATGTTTTGGTAACATTTGTGACTAACTATACTAAGGAACTATGCTGGTATATTTTACGTGACACGAAATGAAAAGATAGACATTTAATCTGGATCTTTGATGTCTAAAGGAGGACTAAGAGGTCCACTTAACTACTAAAGAATCAAATAAGCAGCTTTACAGGAGTTAGAAATAATTTCTACAATTTAAATTATGTACATTAATAAATTTCAGTTATCTGCACATTATCTACATATTAACATCAATTCTACAAAAAATTTTCCATGTTAGTTTATAAGGTCAGCCAATTTCAAAATGTATAAAAGTCTAGTACGTACACTGTTTTATAAAGACCATTTCTGCCAAGGACCAAGATAGGTCAATTTACTCTTCACATACCACTAGTAGCTGAGAAAACAATTTGATTTCATTGGTTCTAATAACCTCCACTTATTACTTGCTGAAAGTATAGATATTGAAATTTTCAATGTTTTTTTATAAACAGCAGTGAAATTTACCAGCATATATACAAGTCATCATCCAGTTTTATTTATTGTATATTTTTTTATTATTCATTAGAATCAACTAAATGTTTCATAATTACTGTTTAGTTACTCCAAATTCCTTCTATTAATGGTGCAATTTGTGAATGCTACAAAATGCACCATGATTAACTGTTTCATTCAATTACAATATGAATCTGGAGAAGAATTTCCAAGAGTCTTGAGACTTGCTGCATCTTTGACGACAACCGCAAGCCAATCACAAAATAAATATATGGCACAGTGTGAGCCAATATATATATTTTTTAAATACATAACTGATAATGATTTTTATAGTGGATGTATACAAAAATAGAATTTTAATTTAAGTAAATAAGTTTGTAAATGTATCAAGTACATCTTGTACAATTATATGAGTCAAGGAAAGTCAGTTTTTTATGGACATGTAAGCAAGCAGCTTTTTTTCATTGAAAGTAAAGGAAAATGCCTTATAAGAATAGAATAGTATATTATATATATACATGTAGTATATATTATATATTATATAAACACTGAAAACTGTTTTACCACACTTATGTTGAACCATGGAAGTTTCATTAATGGCAATTTCTTTTTTAAAAGGTTAATGATCACTAATCATGTTTACTCGAAAAGACTGCCCCATAATAAAGGCAACTGCTTCAGAATTGTATGGGGTATAAAAAAAATTCAATCATATCAGAACTATGGATGATATTTTTTGTTGTTATTCTTGGTATATATGTATTATGGATACCACTCATGAATTTTTCTTACAGTGTGATGCAAAGTAAAACATCAAAGTATTATTTCTTTATGAAAAATGCAGAATTATTGTAACAAACAATGAGAAACTAATGGTCACTCGAAGGCATTCAAGAGAATAAAAACTGATGAAGGACAAAGTCCAATAAGGACTGAAGATGATGTTAATCACTAGTCAAGCCTTTTGCTCAGTAATGTACCCTGTTTCAGTAGATGATACAATACTCATTCCTGTACCTGCATGTCCAATCAAGAGTATAACAATTGAAAAAACTGACAGTAGATATCACAGACTACAAATCATAAACATGATAGAATTACATGTAAGGTAAAAATGGATTAATTTGACATATTAAACAGCATTCAACTAACATCTATGTTGACTGTATTCTGGACCACTTAACAAATTTATTGGTTTTGATAAACTGTTAACTTTAGTAAGAATTTAAGGGGGCAGGTTGATTATTACTGGACGGAAAGAGGATAGTACCATATCTTCAGTTTATAAAGTTGTACATATTTAATTTTGTTACACAATTTCAAAGCACAAATACTGGAATTTCTCTTGCTTTGACTTCAAGTTTCAAGCATTTGAAAAATATTTTTTCATAAATATGTAATTCTGATCACTTTACAATAGTATACAGCAAAAATGGGGAAAAATAATTGTTTTTATTTGTTAATTAAGCAAAAGTACATTCATCTAAAAGATGAAACTGTTTACTCTTACAAGTTTGGCATCTACATTAATATCAACAATTGGATGCTAAATGCATTCCAACTAAACTTTCTTCTGAAGTACATTAAAAAATATACTTTGTGGTGTATGTTTACATAATAAATATTCTACTTACTTCTTTTGTAAATTTCAATAAAATATTCCAAACTCCTGGTTTACATGAACATTCAACACATCTCAAATGAAACCGGAGTATTAGAAGTAAAAGTTTAACTATAATTTAATTTTAACTAATAATACAGATACTGTAGACAACCTATGACATAATTTTTAGCCCTTGTTAACTTTGTCAAAGCTTCCCCTTACCATAATACTATTTACATTTCTTTCACATCTGAACTAAGATGAAAGTGATGAAGTAATGGATTTCCTTTATATTAAGGATACACTGCGCCATGGATCATGAATATCATGAGTTTCTAATGGTGAACTGCAGAACTCTAAAATCATGAGAACTAGTCATTCTAGTTTCATTTTCAGAAATGAGTCCAATGAGAATGTATAATTTTTCTTTATTTACAGGTATATTGTTTACCATACATTTGCAAGTCCAAGTAGTTTCCTTTGCATTCAACATCTGCTCTCCCACTGAGATGGTGATATTGAGCAATATACTGTCAGGTTCCTTTACATGGTCCGGGTAAAACGAGAGCCCCCAACTGAGAATTTGGATCGTGCCGACTCCTGCACAGTACGTCCCTGCGGAAAGAAATTCTTTTCCTAGTATACATAGACACTTATGTCTTGGAAAGCAAAGCAAGAAAAGAGGAAGACTATAGCACCATAACTGGTATTATATAATTGCTTAAGTAGGAGCAAATAATAAGTAGACCTGGACTTTGTACCAGACAGAGGTTCAAAAGCATTTTCTGGACATTCAACCTTTCTTACATGTAGCCAATAGAACTTTGACAGATTTTAACAATAGTCACATTAAAATAAATTCATGAACGGGAGAACCAATATATAAAAAAACAGTGAATAATTAAGTCCTGAAGGACACAACAAACACAGCAATCCAAAGGAATCAGAAATACCGAATGAGAGAATAAATATTAGAAAAAATGTCACTGATTTTTCAAAAATAAACAACGTTTACAGTCTGATTAACCAACTGTATTACTACAACCCCCGTATTCGTGCTCTCAAGATTAGTAGATTTTTGTTTTAGCCTATCTTTAATTATTTGCGAAAAATTCGGCAATTTGGGGGCTTTGTTGAAGACAAATATTCACTAATTAGTGTATTTTGATGTTATTTTCATGGCTAAATACATTGTTGATGATAAAAAAAATCATTTACTAATTTTCAAACAGTATTAAATTTAATAGGATTAAATAACATTCAATAAAAATAATAATTTTCTCTCTCTCTCTTTCTCTCTCTCTCTCATTCTCCCCATAACATAGAAAGGACAAGGTAGTCCCGTTCTAGTGACGGGTTTGGGACTCAGTCTGTGCATGTGATTTTGGGACCTCATGGTACCCTACGCCAAAGCTGTTGCCATGGCAATGTGTGGAGTTCAAATCCCTCGCATATATGGAGAAATGATCAAAGAATCTAATGATGAATTATCTTAATTTGCATACTAGAGATATTATTAATATAAATGGTATGTATTTTTTTGTGCTATTTTCTCACCCTTTTTCCATAAACTGCCAAAATTTCCGGTAAGGAGTGACCAGCCATCCGCGTCTTAGTGATATCATTTGTGGTAATGGACTTCAAAATGGTTTATTGTAGTGTAACATAATTATGTATTCATAAAATTGATATTAATTATCTTTTCTTTTTTCTTCAGGTTGACCATGAGCAGTCGCAGGACACAGAAGTAATGGTAGGATATCTCAGTGTTGGTTATCCTAACCTTTTGGAGTGTACCTGTGACACTCTAGTATGCTGTGGTACTGGTACTGCCTCTTATGTGTGTAGTTTCCCTGCTGTGCCTTCGGTTAGATTGCTAATGTTGCCCTGACAACCAGTCACTGGGCAGCTTCTGCTGTGCCTCTGGCGCCAGCTGCCCTGTGACCCCTGCCACTGCTGTTGACGTTTCCTAGTCACCATCCTGTAGATGAAGCCCTGTTAAAGAAAAGTCATCCTCCACTGCCCTTTTCTGAGGCTTGAGGAGGTCCTGGGAAACTGGATTGGCCCTTTTCAGCCAAAAAGAGGAAGGCTGCTTCTCTCCCCCACCAAGAAGTCCTCCTGCAGGATTTCTAAGTGGCTGACTCCTTCCGAGGAGGCAATGGGATCTCTTGTCAGCGCTTCCCAAAATTTGGGCTCAGGAATTGATTCTCATGCCCCTGGGTTTTGTGTTTCAGGAGCTGTAGGAGTGCAAGCTTCAGTTTGCTTTCCTATCACCAGTTCTAGGGGTTCCACCTCTAGACTGGTGCTGTATTGGGTGCTCATTTGCGAGTTCTTCAAGACTGAACTGGTTTATTTAGGCTTTACGGTATCTCGTCAAGGTCTTAAGGTGGTCCACGATAAGGTGTCAGCTATCTGTAACTTTCCAGTACCTACTAACGTTAAGGGCATACAACAATTTCTAAGTGTTCGGGTTATTATAGGCGCTTTGTGCACAACTAATCGCAGCTCCTTTAACTGATCCTACGGAGAAAGGTGCAGATTTCATATGGTCTGACAGGCGTTCGATACCTCGAAAAAGAAATTGTGGAGCTCGTCTATCTTAAAATTTTCTGATTTCAGTAAGGAATTCTTTATTGCAACTGATGCCTCAGACCAGGGCGTAGGAGGGGTACTACTTCAGCAATATGATAAACAGCTTTTCCCAATAGCTTTTTATTCACATAAACTGAAGCCCTCTGAAAGTAAATACGCAGTAATAGACATAAGTACATTTCAAATTCATAATCTATGGTTATCCTGTTAAGGTCCTTACTGACCATAAGCCCCTCACCGACTTCTTCAAAGGCTTCATTCACAGCCCCAAAAGAACTCAGTGGCATATGATCATTCAGGACTTTGGCGCGAAGATCAGATGTTTACCTGGGAAAGCAAATATCATCGCTGATGCATTATCCCCGCAACCCCGCGCCAACATGCTTAAAACCTTTAGTTGAATTAGAAGATATCGAAACATCTGTACAAACTGTTAAAATAGTGTTCGGACAAGAAAATTCATTAATCCAAACGATCAGGAACATTGAAGGCATGGGTTGGAGCGGTGAACTGGTACAGACTGAACAAAGGAAAGACCCTCAGTTAAGTCAAATAATAGATGCTTTGAACAGAAATCCTAAAGAAAAACAATACTTCAAATATTCACAACAGAATTACATAATCAAGGATAATATTCTGTGTAGATCCGTGACGAGAAAAAACCCAAAGTACACCGCAGGCGACTAACGACCAGGTAGTAGTACCAATATCTCTTATACCGACTGTCCTAAATTGGTTGCATTCCAACCACCTACACGGTCATCCTGGGTTCTCTATCATGTCACAAAAAGCTAAATCACTATTCTACTGGTCTACGATAATTACAGATATAAAGAAACATATAAACAATTGTCACACTTGCCATGAAAACAAAGGGCACACTAAGACACCTGTCTGCCTCGGAGCCTACCCTGTGCCAAACAAACCTTTTGAACGGGTACACTTGGATTTAATAACAGGGTTTTACGAGCCTGACAGAGGGAATCGACACCTCTTAGTGTTAATCGATACCTTGACCAGATACACAGAATTAAAACCTTTGAAAAACACAACCGCGATTGAATGTTTTATGAATATTATATTTGTAAACATGGAATTCCACACATAATAATCTATGACTGGTGGAGAATTCAATAATCACTTTCTTAACTCCTTGTGCAAATTTCTAGGCATAAAGAAAATCAATACCATGATTTATCACCCTTAATCGAATGGGTTAGTAGAACCGGTGAATAGGAAGGTGTTAAATATCCTACGGGTCACACTCGGGGGTATGGACCCCAATTGGGATATCTCAATCCCCACAGCCTTAAGCACTCTTAACCACAGCTACCACACTTCTATCAAAATGTCGCCACATTAAGCACTATCCGGCACACCTGCTGGACCCCCTTTCACATTCTTACACCCACAAACAATTTATCCAATCCTTTAAAGGATATCATGAATGCTAGTGTACGCAGGTTCAATATACTTCACAAGAATCTTGAAGAAGCTCAAATAATCATGAAAAATAGTCACAATAAAACTGCCAACCAAACAAAACCATATGCAGTAGGTGATCTAATCTATATACAAATATACATACACAAGGGTCTGAACTATAAACTAACACCTAAATTCGAAGGACCATTTATCATCCTCGAACTGCTAATGGCAAATAGGCTGAAAGTTCAGAGCGTAGATAAACCTACTGATATCAGGACCGTTCCTATATTACATGTCCGATGTTAATCTTTTAGGGGTAGTATGAAAAAAAAATAAAGGGATATATATACATATATATATATATATATATATAGATATGATATAGATAGATATAGAATAATATATATATAGTGATATTATATATATATATATATATATGATATATTATATATATATATATAATATATATATATATATATATATATAAAAGGGATATATATACACACACACACACACACACACACATATATATATATATATATATATATATATATATATATATATATATATATATATATATATATATATATAACTTATAAGATAAAGTTGTATATACAAAACTTGTGTGAAAATATATATCTTAATATAAAGTATATTTATCTGTATACCATTTTATTCCATGTGATGATTAATTTTACACGAGTAATTACATATAATTATCTATTTGCAGGTTTCCAACATGCAGCTTGTCTTGTTTTTATTGGTACTGATTTTTCAGCTTTTTTCTCGTGTGCGACTGGTTCCAAAACAAAAAGTATTCAGTTTAAGCATGGCTCAATCATTGAAAGAACCTAAGATCTCTTCCTTTTGTCAAGTAACATTATACTTGAAGTTGATATGCAAGCGATTTTCTTGCCAGAATACGATGTCATCAATTTGAAATAAGAATTATCTAGAAAAACTTACTAACCCCCAGCTAAAAGAAGCATTAAACACAATGATTAATGCCATAAGAAATCAAGAACCAACCAATACCGAGATACTGGATGAGTTAAAGCTACTGAGAGGTGAAATCAATGAAATAAAGACAATTAAACAAGAAGTTAAGGATCTCTCAACCCAATTGGACGAAGCTTACAAGGTTATAAGCCAGCAACAAAAGTTTTTAGAAGCAGTTGATGCAAGAGAAAGAAGCAGAAATATTGTTATAACCGGGTTATCAGAGAACAGTGATGAGATCGGAGATGACGATACTGCCAAGGTTAAGGTGATCGAGGCAACTGGCTATGAGGATGACATGGAGATGGAGCCGGGAAAGTGGCAGATAAGACGTTTGGGAAAGGAAAACGATCAGCGCAATAGACCTATTCATGTCATGCTTAACGACCGACAACAACGGAACTATAGCTTGGAGATAGCAAAAAATCTGAAGAACTGTGAGGGACTTTTAACTAGGATATTCATCAAGAAGGATCTACATCCTGCAATAAGGAAGGAGATGGCTCGACTTAGAGAAAGAGAACGAGAAGAGAAAAATAAGCCAGAAAATGCTGGTACTAATATTAAAATCGCGTTCTTCTTCAAGACAATGTAGTTATTGATAAATATGTTATAAATTATTTTTAGGTCATTGGCAAAATGAATTAAAGATATGTTCCTGGAATATTGCAGGTGTGAGAGATAAGTTGCAAGATCCTGATATTTTGCAGTTTGTCTTGAATTACGACATTGTGTGGCTTTTAGAAGAAAAAATAGTAAGGAATGTGAGTGTGCCAGGTTTTTCTTTATATCACAACCCTTCTTGGGAAGGCAAGCATAGAGGTGGTGTACTTTTGTTGGTCAAAAGCAACATCACGAGATTGATAACAAACATAAAGCTAATTGTGACCGACCAAATCTGGGTTCAGTTGTCTTGTTGGCCAGGTGTCTTTCTCAGTGGTGTATACATTATACCAGAGGATTCTCCGTACTTTGATGTATTGCAATTTGGTAATTTAGAGCCTGTGATAAATGATCATGAACAAATAGTTGTTATGGGAGATTTTAATGCCCGTGTAGGCTATCCAAATATTGTTAATAAAGAAGGTGTTCCTTAAGTCTATGAGAATATTCAAGATAATCATGATAATAATAATGGACGAAAGCTTCTTGATATTTGTAACAATAGATCGTTAGTTGTAATGAATCATCTCTCATATGAAGGGAAAATAATGGGTGGAAATCTGTCATATAGAAAGAGAGAATGGGTATCAGAGTTGGGTTTGTGTATAATATCAACAGAATGTATTCAATTGATAGAATGCTTAGAAGTAAATCAAAGTATACGAGGGTCTGATCACGCCCCCTTAGGTGTGGTACTTAAAACAGGTGTAAAACTTTTGCCATTTAAATTTTTGTTGTAAAGGGCAGAAAATTTGGGACTGTCGTACATGAAACCTGATAATCATCAGTTAATTTTAAAAAGTATTTCACATAATGTTAATGTTGATAAATTTGTACAGTGCATGAGTCAAATTCAGCCTCTGGCTGTGATTAATGTAGACAGGGGCTGCATAGAAATTATAATAAATGAAGGCTTGGATACGATCAGTAGAGTTGCCAAAAAATGTAAAGTGAGAGGTAGAAGTGTTGATTGGGATGTGACAAATCCTAGATGGGAGCGTTTGCTTCGAGTGTAATGATTCTAGTTATCTGGACAGCTACAGACTGGAAGGGACAGATATTAGAGGCAAATACATTGTAACCAGACGATGGGAAATTCAAGACCCATTTTGAATCGCTTCTAAGTCCAGGTAATATGAATAATCAAAATGAAGGTGTAAATGATCTTGATGATACCCCTTATATCCCTGTCCTTGACGATCATTTTACTTCACAAGAACTAGATGGGACTCCAAAGGACATGAATATGAATAAAAGCTACTGTGGCTTATGCCCCGGATTGTTTATTCGCCTGCCCGCCTTGTGGCTGATGTTTTTCTTGACTGTGTTTAATGCTTTGTTTTTGAGCTTGAATTTGTCATCATGGGGATACAGTAAACTTGTTGTACTTTTTAAATCTGGAAACAGAATGGCATGTGGAAATTATAGAGGGATATGTATCACGGATACGATAGGTAAGATACATGACATATTGCTATTGAATAGACTGAAATTATGGTGCAGTATAGATAAGTGTCAAGCTGGAGCACAGAAAAAAAGAGGATGTATAGAACAAATGTTGTCATTAAGATTGTTAATCGATTTGGCTATTTTTAAGAAGAAAAAACTCTTATGTAATGTTTATAGATTTCAGTAAAGCTTAAGATAGAGTTCCCAGAAGAAAACTGATAAGTTATTTGAAAGAACTAGGATGTGGGAAAAGAATGTTGTCTGCAATTAAAGAGATGTACAGTAGCACTGAGAATGTTTTAAGAACAGCTGTGATAGATAGCTCTGTCGGTGTACGGCAGGGAACTCCCACTAGTTGTTTGCTGTTTGTCATTTATATGGATAAAATGGTTAGGATGTTAAAAAGATGCAATACCAGTGGAAAGTTTTTTGGGTAATTTACATGTGCTTTTGTTGATGGATGACACAGTGATTGTTGCCACTTCGCGAGAAATGTGTATTAAAAAATTTGCTATTATGATGAATTATTGTAATGAATATGGCATTCAGCTAAATGAAAGAAAGATAAAATTTTTCGTGATAAACAGAAGTGTAGGTGACCAGTTGTCAATAACAGTTCAAGGTCAAACTAAATTACTGTGACCATTATCTTTACCTTGGAACTTGGTTCACAGATGACGGGAAGTTAAAAACTTGCCTCTCTCTCCATCAGCCAAATTGGCAATCAACCTTAAATAAGTTCTCAATATTCTGTAACATGAATACTAATATGCCATCTATTTCAAGAAGAAAGTTTTTGAAGCAGCAGTGACTTTTTATGGGTCAGAAGCATGGTTAACAAATGCATTACAAAATCCAATAACTAATTACAATCATTTAGTAAAGTCTTCTAGGTGTAAGAGTAAATACCTGTACTCATTTATGTTTGGCTGAGTCTGGGATACCACCAGCACAATTCGTCGTGGCATCAAAATGAAAACGTTTTCTTAAGTTGTCTGATCCTGATAGGGAAGAGCCATTTCATATTGTATATGCAATGTGTAGGGGGGCAGACTACCCTGGTATAGATTTATTCAAGATTCCCTAGCCTTTAATGATCAAATTGATCCTCTAGTTGACATCATATCATCAATTAGAAATAGACCAGCTTCAGCAACAAAATATATGACTTACAGAGACAAACTGAATCCCAACTTAGTAATGCATAAATTATATACTGATAAATTATATATCTCTAATTATATTCATGCAGCTTTCAGTCGTTTATGACTCATGTCCCATAACCTTCGTATAGAAACAGGTAGGTGGAGCCGAACTCCTCCAGAATTTAGAGTGTGTACTTGTGATAATATGTAGCTCTATTCAGGACGAGTTACACGTTCTGATCAATTGTCCTCTGTCAATGCCATGTAGGCTTAAATATCCAAACTTAAATTATTTGAGTCTCTGAATACTTTATTAAATGAAAATGGTAATATTGTTGATTTGGGTACATATGTTTATGAAATTTTTCGTATGTACGTATTTATGAATAATGTGCGGCATTGTCTTCTGTTTTATGTTTTTCTTCAAAATAACTTTTCCTTTTTTTCAAGCATTATGTGTGTTGGGACTTGATGCTGGATAGTGAAGTGACTACGTTTTTTTCTCTGTAGTAAGTTCCTTTTTTTCGTTTTTTTTTTATTGTCTTATAGCTTATGTGATTTGCGCGAAGTTGTATTTTTTCTTTGTAGGCCATGTACCTGCAAGAATAGAAGTGATTACTGTCCACTTTGTTTATTTTGTACTATGTCTCTTTGTGGACAAATTTGTACCAATAATAGTATAATTTTGTCAATAAAATAACTAACTAACTAACTTTAATCACATTTATTTTTAATCAATACATATATAGGCCTTATATTTATCTCTCACAAGGTACCATTAATTTTTGTTCTTATAACCTTATGCTATTGCTCTAATATCATGTACCCGTGGGAAGGACTGCAGGTTGGCTTGTTTGATAAAATATAAAATTCGTTGTCTAATTCCTTTTAGGGAAATAGTGCCACCTTTTTCTCTAATGAACAGAGGGCCAGAAGATATCAGAGTGGTCCTGTCTAAGTATGCTTTCAATGAAGTGACTGGACATAAGGATGGGTCCTGTGGAAACGGAACAATCTTCCCCAGGGGGCCCATCTATCTAATGGATCCTCATTTTTTGCAAGAAATTGGCGATCTGGAGAAAGTTACACTTCTCCTGAAGGGAGAAACTCTATATGACCTGGGTCCCTAGATAAAGCCGACAGTTCAGATATTCTGGCTCCTGAGGCCAAACTTATGAGGATTAGTGTTTTCCTCAGTAGGGATAGATAGTCACACGAGGTACTATTAGTATCCGAGGCTAACTTAAGAACATCATTTTAAGAACCATGACACCGACTTGGGCCTCTCAGTAGGTCTGAGTCTGGCGCAAGCTCTGGGGATAGATGTAAAGTATGAATCTGTTAAATCTATCTTGAATCCGAATTGGAAAATCTTTTTAAGAGCCGATTTGGTAGTAGTAATGGTACTAGCTGCCAAACCTTTTTCAAATAATGATCTGAAAAAGGATATTGCAAGATTTGTGGTCATGGTTTGTGCATTAGAGTCCCTCAGGAATGCAGCCAGTTTTTTAACTGCTGAATCATATTGACGCAGGATTGATTCACGTTTATTAGATTCTAAGAACATGATGTTCTGAGGATTGATATCGGCATCCCTCTGTGCTGCAAACTTCATGAAGTCCATAAAGTTAGGGCTTTCTGAATTCCTGAGGAAGCAAACACAGTCTGCGTTTGCACTAGTTGTGATAGTCTGGGGTTGGGAATCCGTTGAGGGCAGAGCCCCAACTCCAAGAGAAGAGGGAACCAATTGTTCTTGGGCCAATTGGGAGCTATCAGAGCAATGTGACCCTTGAATGTCCTGAGCTTGTTCAGAACTTTCAGGAGAAGATTCACCGGAGGAAAAAGGTAAATCTTCTTCCATTGATTCCAATCTATAGCCAACGCGTCCGTGGCATAAGCCAGAGGGTCCAGGTTGAGGGCCACATAACAAGGGAGTTTGTGGTTCGACTCCGTGGCGAAGAGATCTACCTGAAGCCCCGGTACTAGCTGACAGGCCCAACTGAATGACTTCTTGTCCAGGAACCATTCGGACTCCAGTGGGACCGAACGTGATAGCGCATCCGCCACCACGTTCCTTATTCCGGCAAGGTGAGTGGCCGATAGGTGCCACTTGTTCTTGTTTGCTAGTGAAAAGATGTCTATCATGACAAAGTTCACGTGGCTTGACTTGGAACCTCCCCTGTTGATGCAGTGTACTACCACTGCACTGTCGAGCACCAGCTTGATGTGAGATTTCTTGGCTGGATGAAGTTTTTTCAGGGTGAGGAACACTGCCATAGCTTCTAGCACATTGATATGAAGCTGGCAGAATGGAAGGGACCATGTTCCTTGTACCTTCTTGTACTGTGAGTACCCGCCCCAACCTGTTAGTGATGCACCTGTGTGGATCACTAAGGCCGGCGGAGGGAACTGTAGTGGAATTGTCTTTAACAAGTTCTTGACTTCCGTCCAGGGACGGAGACGCTTCTGTAAGATCACCGGGATCGGAGCTAGCCTGTCCCGGGATCTCTTGTTCGCTTTCGAACGCCAAACTCGGTTTATATCTTTTAGTTTGGCTTTCAACAGGACGTCCGTCACTGAAGCGAATTGGAGAGAACCTAAGATCCTTTCTTGGTTTCTCCGGGACGTCTGTTTGCACTTGAAAAATTGTCTGGTTGCCTTGGCTATTTCTCTCCCTTTCAACGGCGGGATTGATAGAGTGTGCGAATCCAAATCCCATTGAATTCTCAGCCACTGGAAACGGGACGCCGGGGTTAGCCGGGACTTTGTCCTGTTTATCTGGAATCCTAGGTATTCCAGAAAGCGGATGACCATGGCGGCAAGCTTCGATGCTTGTGGCCCATACGAGCCAATCGTCCAGATAGGCTACTACCATGATTCCCTGAGATCTTAGTTCCTGGACTACTGTTTCCGCCAACTTTGTAAATATCCTGGGGGCTATGTTGAGCCCGAATGGCATTACTTTGAAGGAGTAGGCTTGGTTCCCTAATTTGAAGCCTAGGACGGGCGGAAGTGTCTTGCTATCGGGACATGATAGTAGGCATCTGTAAGATCTATAGAGGTGGTGACGGCCCCACGGGAAAGTAAGGTCCGCACCTGCGAAATGGTCAGCATCTTGAACTTGTCGCAATGAATGAATAAGTTTAGACGGGACAAGTCTAAGATTATTCTTCGTTTGTCTGAGTCTTTCTTTGGCACGCTGAACAAGTGACCTTGAAATTTTAAATGTTTGACTCTTGACACTACTTCTTTTTGAAGGAGATCGCGGGAATACTCTATCAATTCCGCTGTTGGTTCCTGATAGAAGGTGATGGGTGGGGGTGGACCTTGGATCCAACTCCAGCCCAGACCTTTGGACACAATACTTTGGGCCCAATTGCTGAACCTCCAACGTTGACGAAAGAGGTACAGCCTCCCTCCTACCTGGAGGTTCTCATTGGGTTGCTGAGGCGCGACCTCCTCGTCCCCCGCATGAACCTCTGCCCTTGCTGGCAGCCCTTCCGCCGCCTTGCTGACGAAAGGCGCCTCTAGCTCTGCTACCCCTGCCGAACCTATTGAAAGCCTGAAACGCTTGGTTTTCAAACGTCGGGTTGAAGGCCGGGGAGACAGCAAAAGAGGTTGAAGCCTGCGGCTGTGTCAACAGCACGAACTGCTGTTGTGGTTGGGTCTTAGAGGTTGATGGTTGGGGGACCGGAACTGCTTGGACCAAAGTTTGTTGTTGTTGAGGAGCCTGGAAGGGCTGGAACTTCCTAGGCTTCTTCTTGGCTTTGAGGTTCGATGCGGAAGACTCCGGTTTCCTTTTATAGACCAATCCCCACTGAACTCTTAGACTTTGGTTGAATCTAGCAGCCTCATATTATACCTCGTTCACTGCTGAGGCCGGAAAGAGGTCCGATCCCCATATTGAAGAGGCCAGGAGTTTGTTGGGCTTATGCTGGATTGTGGATTCCGACAGTACATGCTTCCTGCAATTCCTCCTAGCCACAACAAAATCATATAAGTCACATTGCATTATCGACAATAGTGCCTTAGCGATGATCTTGAACAACGTCTCCTGTGCATAGATAAGAGCCGCTGCTTCTGTCATGACTAGTGCATTGAGGGATTTCGCAAGTCGCGTCCTGGCATCAAATTCTGTCTGGATGAGCCCATCAGACAGCCTGGGTAATCTCTCACTAAACAGAGAGATGGCACAGTCCGGTTTTAGCTTCCCAACCGAGAAGGTGGCTGGGAGGTCTACCCAAAGGTCATCTGTTCCGGGGAGTAGGAGAGAGGTCGGTTCCGTCTCCCGGAGCTGTGGCATAGGCTCATCTCTCATTGCTGCTTGCAGAGTGAGTTCTGCCACTTTAGATGTGAACGGGATAGGAGTCTCCTCGTCCACAGTGAGGATTGTGAAGGGACTTCGGAAAGCCGTAACCTTAGTGTTTACACACCGCCATTCTTCTAGGTTACGGATCCAAGCTTGTTGTGCTTGGTCCCGAGAGAGGATAACTGTCTCTTTTGGGACCTTATCCTCTCTTATCAAGGCAGATTCCGTGAGGCGGACATAGCCTATGAAAGGGGCTTGCAACCCTGGCGGGTGGAACTCGAAGTCCTCAATCCTTCGAGTCCTGCAGCCCTCAATCATAAGCATTCCGTTCAAGAAAGGTGCATAGGAAGCCACTCTCTGTGGATTACTTAGGTGGAAGGGAGGGAGAGTGGAGGAGTCCGGCAATAGCGAGCCTTGGGCTGCTTGACCGGCTTGCTGAAGCCCCGACGCTACGCCTTACTGGAGACCTGCAACGATGTTCTCCTGCGTGACCAGCCTCTCTGAGATGGCTTGGATGGACTGTCTCGAAGCATCTAGAGAGGTGGATATGTGGGCAAGTATCTCCTGAAACTTGGTTTGCACCAAGTTTCCGACCATGTTGCCCATTTGTTGCATCATGTTGGAGGCAAATGCCTCCTGGTCAAAGGAGGAGGGCTCTGCCTTCTCCTTGGGTACCTTTGGTCTCGCTCCTTTGGAGGTGGATGCCACAGGGTCAGCGGAGGAAGATTTAGCTCTTTCCTTAGAAGACTTAGTCTTCGACCCTTTGGAGAGAGACTCGTGCTTGACCTTGTCCGCTCCGGGATGGTGAGCCGGGGCTTTACGGACTTGGCTGGTACCTGGCTTTCTTAGAAGGGGCTTTGGCAGCGATTTAGAGTCATGCTTGCCCTTGACTTTAGGGATCGCCGAGGTAGATTTCGATCGGACTGACAGAAATCCCCCGGAGAACCCCTGGAAGGAGGTAGAAGAAGAAGGAGAAGAGGCTCTAGATGTGCTCAAGGGGAGGCCTTGAGCACCTACGAAACTTGCCTCACTAGTATCCTTACCGTTGCCCATGCCGTCCACCGTCATGGGCTCGACGTCGAGATCCAGTGCCGCGACCTCTTCTGTGACCTCCTGCGTAGTTGTCTCCTCTGGGGGCTGGGAAACGGCTTCCTGAATCAAAGCGATCAGGGGAGCTGCCACTTTGGGGTCCACGTAGCCAGTGCTCTTCCCCCCCGGGAAGATAAGAGTAGCCATCTCTTGGGAGAGGATGTAAGGCTTTGCCTTGGCTATGTTCCGTCCGAAGCCACCCACCCAAACCTTGAGGGTGGAAAGAGCAGCGTCCCGGACCGACTGAGCTCCCTGTAAGAGAAGGGTTAGTGTTAAACTTAAACTTAACTCATATTACATTGTAACTTAACTTAAGAGGCATATCAATGACATATATTACATTGGTCCACCTTGTATTATCATGTACACACCGGAGAGTCACCTACCTCAGAGGAGACTCGTTCCACGAGATCGTAGCAGGTGACACAGTTCTCATGGTGCCACACTACTGATCCGTCTAGGTGGACTGCGCAGGTGGCGTGGGTCCGGCAGACATCGTGCCCACAGGGATCCTGGAGGACAGTGTTGCAGCCTGTCTCCATACAATGGGTGGCCTGTAAATGGAATGATACATGAGTACCATTGTTAACCTTTCGGACTATGTCCGTGGTTGATATGCCATAACACCGGAGTGTTCTGGTGTTGTAGAATTATCCCCGTCTCGGCCTTCTCTTTGCCATGTACCATGCCGAAGAGTCCGGTAGAGCTAGTAGTAAGTAGTTAATAGTGTTTCCGGTGACACCGGAGAACAGAAAACTACTGGATTCGGGGTAGCTACTACTGCCATACACCGGAGAGGAGTAGTCCAAGCAGGTACTGGGTGTCGAGATGGAAGAGATCGGGTAAGGTGGCGGAGCTTGGTAACTCCGCCGTAAAAACTTAATCTAAAAGGAGGGAGTAGCTCCCAGAGGAGCATGGTGGCTCCGTAAACTTAAACTAAGGCAGAAATTATACAAGTAGAATACATGCAATAATGTAACCCCGTATGAGGCCGGAGCCTCCAGGCAGTCACCATCCTCAAGGGGTCCGGCTATGCCGGAATCCTGTGTCCGCCGGAGCGGGTAGGAGGGGCAGGGGTATGGACCCAGAGAGCCGAGGAGAGCCGAGCTCCCCCGAGCCTGGTGGCCGGCCGAGGCTAGGGCAAACAGAGCTTCTCCCCCTACTCTGGGGTGAGAGCGGCAGGGTAGAGCACCCGCCACCGAGAGTCCCCGTGGGGACCTCCCTCCATCCCCCGAAGGGGTACTTGGATTGGCTGCCAGCAACAGCGTGAGCGAGACATCACCCCACCTAGGTGGGAGATGTGGAGGAAGGGAGAGGAGTATGGTAGCGAGGTGGCTACTACGCGATCGTCTGGACTTCTCACGGCCGGGTATGAGCACACTCGTGGTGAAGAAGGCCAGGCGAAAAGAAGGCCTATAGGCCAACTGTATAATTTACACAGGGGGAAAGGAAATAAAATGAGGTAGAGAGAAAGCGAGACGTCCTGGAGGAACTAGGCTGAACCAACCGGGAAGGGTGGTCAAGACCTGGTAACTCCGAGCAGCTGGCCTAGTGTCGTGACGAATAAACGCGGGACAGATGGCCAGGGTAGGTGAGGACTGAGAATAGGACTAGGGTTCATACAAAAGAGCCTAACAAGGTAACCTAACCAACAAGGAACATGCATGCATCAAAACTGGCTCGGTAGGGCGCCGATAGGCTACGAAGCGAGAACACGTGCTCGATAAAATCCCCCATGTGGAAACTAAAACGTCAATAAATGCATCATAGGTAATAATATAAAGATACTGCTAAGAAATAATCGAGCTCACACGGTATGGAATACCGCGTGAGACACGAAACGAGGAAACACAAAGGAGCGAGCCGCTGTGGTGGCGCGGGGCCGGTGCCGCATGGGTCACCGACTCATAAAAACCTAAATAATTCGGTTAAACATGCCAAGGGCAGCCCCTAAATAGTGTCAACTATTAATAGTAGTACTGAACTTGGATGCAGTAACAGCTTGACGTTCCATGTTGAAAAATAAGGGTTCCAAAGCGAGAACACAACACAGCAAAGAAAAACGCGTGTGCAGCGTGGTCGTGCTATCAAAGGAATGAAGTCAGAGGCGCTAGCCGTAACGGTAGCGTGTAGTGAGCCTTAGGTCGGCTCCTCTCTAGTTGAGGTTTTTTGATGTAGGAAGGGGCTAAATGGAAAAGGACCTGTGGTAGTGGCTTCACTTGCCCCATAAACCATACCGACACCTTATAATAAAGGTGAGCGAGCCAGAATAATCTGGCAGTTCCAATTTAGCTTTTCTCTGGTATTATAGCAATATTTTACCTTAGAAATAGTGCTAAAGGAACCTATTTCACGGAGCGACACAGGGTGAGCCCAGAAATTTGTGTATCTGATCCTTCTGGGTTCAGCAAGGTAATTTCAGTAGCAATATCAATTTTATATTTTGTAAGAATGTCACTCCACAAGTGAAGATTCCTCTATTTCCCCCTCAGGGTTAACCAGGGAAGTATTAGGAACAGACATTACTGGGTTTTGGCCGAAACACAGATCTGAGAAAGGGTTAAATATCTGCTTCTGGAAAGATATATTCTCCCTCTTCCTCACCCCTGCTGAACCCTAGGACCCATTGAGTAAGCTTAAAACAGGCTGTTTCATCCTTAAAACTTGTTGCTAGGAGCATACTACAAATTTTGCAAATATCTGGCGACCAAACAGTGTTTCTTGTTTTTTACAAGGACTTATGCTCATGGCAGGTGGTATGGAACATACCTACTGGCAAAACAACAAACTGAGTAACTTGCTACAGCACACCTAAGCTGAGGGTCCTGCATAATGGCGGCCCTATAGTGAAATAAAACAAATGGTTAAAACTTGCTGCCATGAGCAAACTACAAACTTCACACACATATCTGGCAACCAAGAAAATTATTCTTGTTTTTTACAAGAATTATGCTCATGGCAGTGGTATGGGCCGTACCCATTTAATGGTGGCCGTGTAGTGAAATAGAATAAGTTGTTATTAGAAATTTATTAGTTGTAATAAATCTTGTTAGAAATCTATGTTAACTTAAACCCTCTATGATTTGGGGTAGTTTTGACACCAAGGTATATTTGTACGTATTAGTTCTTTTGCAATGGTTATGTGAATTTCTAATTAAAGTAGTCATACCACTCAGACTAATCTTCCATAAATTGATTTGTTTAATCAACCCAAGCTACTGTTTTATATGACTTCAAGTTAATGCTTCTAGAATCAGGTACATTAAACTAAAAATACAGGATTTCTTAGAGGGTTAACCTATTCTAGGCCACTGCCTATTATAGTCTTATGTAAATAAACAATATAGAAAAGAATCCTTTTATAATCTAGTTTTCTGTTTTCTGTGGCCGAGACTACCCTTATTTTTTTTCGGCCATTGCTATTACTAGGCTAATAGTAGGATATTCCCTTAAAAACAGGAGGGGGTGGGGTTCCTACTTAATCTGGTTAGGCTGCAGCCTGTTCTGGGTTTATATCACCTTTAAGGATATTGGCTATGTGAGAACTCCACTAATACGTAATCTTACCAATAGGGTACCATATTTATATCAGTCTCTAGTTGTATAAAATTAGGTAATTTTATTAAGCCTAGGATACTGTTTCTATCTAATCATAGGTTATTTCGACCAAACTACTGCTTAAACCAAAAATATGATGTTTCCTACATTGTTCTCTCTTAGCCTAGTATAGGGGTTCCCTACGTGTGATCGAAGCAAGCAACAATACAGAGAGAAATTCAGGGAGATGTACAGGGTATTGCCTAATCCAGATTATTTTAGATCATTCTTAATGTATGGGCTATATAAAAACAGAAACTTACTCATATGTAACTCATAATTAGGCTTATCATTTTTGTCTAACCCAAGTTATTTCTATCTAGCCCTAGGCTATTCGGTCACCTATATAAAACAGTAACTTACTTATGTGAAATCTTATAGTTATGCTGTCACCTAGTTTAGGTTATTGTCTAATCCAGATTATTTAATTACCCTTTACAGGTATGCACCTGAGTACTACTAAGATTATGCTTATGTATACAGGCTATATAACAGGAAAAGAAGTCTGTAACCGTTTATCTAGTGCTAGGGCCCTTGATGTCAACTAGGCTACTGCCTAGGTCCACAACAGGATATGTCTTTAAAAAAAAGGTTCTTTCTTACTTTAATTTACGTTACTACCTAATCCAGATTACTTAATTCAGCATTAACCCAAGAGGTGCTGGGGGGTTCCCACTTAAGGACGACAGCAATATTATGCATTGGCAACTCCAGTCATGGAGCCAATATTTTCTTGCTCATTTTTTAACTTATCACCTAATCGCCTTGTGTTGCATTTTAGGGTTGGAATGCTTTATTCAGTATATTCTGAGATAATTTCAAATTTTTTCGTGACAATATTACTCCTTAGCTATCCAAGAAACACCTATAAAATTACAAAATATATACAGCAGTTATTAATCAGTTGAATTGGTGTATATGTGTGTGTGTATGTTAACTGACATATACAGTGGTACCTCGAGATACGAAAGGCTCAACTTACGAACAACTCGAGATACGAAAGCAAATACGAAGATTTTTGCGGCTCTGCATACGAAAATTGTTCAAGATACAAAAGGTTGTTCCTGTAAAGTCCAACTGAGTAGACTCGCCACCATCCTCCCGCTCTCCCATTGGTTCCTGATGCTAGTCACCGCCATAAGATCCTTCTCTCCTATTGGTCAGTATCTCTCCCATGATCCCATCATGCATCTACGCAGCGGCGTGCTCTTTCGGCCACTTTGCGGCATCATTGGTATCATACGCACGCGGAATTCGTTCGTTCTAAACGATTTCGTTTATTAATGTAAATTTGTTAGTGATTTCGTTGTAGTATACTTTATCGTGTTGTGTGAGAACTTTACTACATACATATACTACATAACATAATTATGTACAGTATATACGTAGTCATGGGTCCCAAGAAAGTTGAAATTCACGGAAAGAAGAGGAGGCTTTCTTTGGAGACGAAGATGGAGATAATTAAAAAGTATGAAACTGGTATGCGATTGAGCGTGATTGCCAAGGAATATGGCTGAAATCCGTTGACAATAGGCACCATCCTTAAGCAGAAGGATGTCATCAAAGCAGCTACACCTTCCAAGGGCGTGACTATTTTGTTCAGCAAGAGGAGCCACGTGCATGATGAAATGGAAAGGCTGCTTTTTGTCTGGATAAAAGACAAAGAAATCGCTGGTGATATGATAACGGAGACGGCAATCTGCCACAAGGCCAGCGCTATTTTCGTCGATTTGATTGCCCAGGCAGAAGATGACGGAGGAGAAGGGACATCGACACCAACCCCAGACTTCAAGGCTTCTCATGGGTGGTTCGAAAAATTCCGTAAACGGACTGGCATCCATTCGGTGGTGTGGCATGGGAAGGCGGCCAGCTCGGACACAAAAGCGGCCGAAGCCTCTATTATGACATTCAACGAGATGACTCTCAACAAAGGCTACATTTCTCAGCAAGTCTTCAACTATGATGAGACTGGCCTTTTTTGGAAAAAATGCCTCGTCGGACGTACATCACGCAGGAAGAGAAGAAGCTACCTGGGCATAAAACCTATGAAAGACAGGCTTACGCTTGCACTTTGTTCGAACGCCAGTGGGGATTGCAAGGTGAAGCCCCTACTTGTCTATCATTTGGAGACTCTTCGAGCCTTCAAGGCCCACAAAGTGCTTAAGGAGAAGCTTCCAGTGATGTGGAGGGCTAATGCGAAAGCCTGGGTAATGAGACTTTTGTTCACAGAGTGGGTAAATCTGTTTCGGCCCGACAGTGAAGAAATTCTTGGAAGAGAAGCGCCTCCCTCTGAAATGTCTGCTGTTGTTGGACAATGCCCCTGCTCACCCTCCTGGCCTCGAGGAAGATATCCTAGCGGAGTATTCGTTTATCAAGGTTCTTTATCTTGCACCTCACACCACCCCTCTCCTCCAGCCCATGGACCAGCAAGTGATATCGAACTTCAAGAAGCTGTATACGAAACATCTTTTCAAGAGATGTTTCGACATCACCGATACCATAAACCTCACCTTGCGTGAATTTTAGAAGGAGCATTTCGATGTTGTGATATGCATCCGACTCATCGACCAAACTAGGCAGGAGGTTTCGAGGCGAACCTTGAATTCCTCGTGGAGGAAACTCTGGTCTAATGCCGTATCCGCCCGAGACTTCGAGGGATTCGACTTTGTGAAGCTAGTGCTGCAGATTCAGGAACAGCTGACGATCCTGAAACTGTTTCGCAACCATATCTTGACGAGATCGTTGCACTCGGCAAGTCCATGGGGCTGGTCGTCGACGAGGACGACATCAATGACCTTCTCGAGGAGCACCAAGAGGAGCTTACGATGGATGACCTGAAGGAGTTGGAGGCCGTGCAACATAACGTCGTTCAAGAAGAGTTCTCTAGCAGCGGCGAGGAGGAGGACGGCGACTCTATGACAACGGCAGAAATTAAGGATGCTCTAGCTGCTTTTCATAAGGTGCAATCATTCGTAGAAAAGAGACACCCCGAAAAGGCTTACACAGCTCGTATGCTTGCACAGTTTGATGACGTTTGCCTGAGTCGTTTCAGGAACATTGTCAAAAGCTGGCAGAACCAATCTTCCTTGGATAGTTATTTTTTAAAGAGGCCTTTAGTAGGAGTAAGCAAAAAGGAAGAACCAAGTGATACTACGAAAAAACAGAAAGTTGAAAGTGGTGAAGAAGTTGAAATTTTGTAACAAAAAAAGCGTAAAGTATAAAAAAGTAAAAAAAAAAACTTAAAAATAAAAAAAAGGCAAAAAAAAATTAATTTTAAGGTTTTTGCAAAGTGAAGTGTTACAGTTTTGTTAATGTGTTTCGTAAAGTTTAGTTTATGTTTTCCTGACATTTTTTTTGTGTGTTTCATAAAGTTAAGTGTACGTATCTGCCGTTTGTCCTCCTCCTCTGTCGCCACTTTAGGAGATAATACGTACGTATGTACGTACAGTATTTCTTGTATACCATGTAAACTAATACACTTTATTTACAGGTACTATGTAGTACATATTAGCAGTACTTATTAAGTTAGGTATTGAATGGTCCAAATTGTTGTAGTATATCATTGTTTATAGGTCAATTTAGCTTTATTATGAAATTTACTGGGGTGTTTTTGGAGGGCTTGGAACGGATTAGCCATTTTACATGTAAAATGCGGCTCAAGATACGAAAAACTCATGATACGAAGGCCGCCTCGGAACGGATTAATTTCATATCTCGAGGTACCACTGTACACAATAACTTTTAAATCAATATTACTATTGTCACTGTCATTATAATTACCTGTCTCGATATCACTATTTGATGAAAATGAAGGTTTACAATTATACTTTTCATGCCTATGATTAAGAGCAATCTGGCCTCTTTTATGTTCAAAAGTGAGCTGAATGGCTGGTGAGACTGAGGACATCACTCAAACAGAGCTAAGAGGAGACTAAATTTACCGTGATATTTGAAAATAGAGTCAATAACATCGACGTTATCCTTGTGCAGCATATAAAGCATCAATTTTAGCACCACACCACACCTTGGGGTTAAGGATACGTAATCCTACATTATAGGCAACTGACATCTACTAGTCTAAATTATTCTCAATGAATCTGATGTAGGCTACTGCCTGGTAGGCTATTGCCAATATTGTTATCTAAAAGGATTATCTTTACTAATAATAATAACAGTGGAATATTTCTTTAGATAAAACTTCTAAACAGAATGATAAATTCTTCAAAACAAGTTTTGCTTCTACAAATAGTTAACAATCACAAAATGTAAGAAGTGCGGACGTGTACTGGTGAAAAAGCCGGTTTACGGCTTTTCAGGCTCATAAAAATCATTGTTTCACGGTCCAAACTAAAAAATGTTTCACTTGAACTGAAATTATGCACTTAACCTTCAACTTCGATGTTTCCATGAACTTCAGTAATGAAATCAATAAGCAAAGAACGAAACTTTTGGAGCTAACAATCTTAAACTGTTAGTGCCACCTGTACTGGCAAAAAACTGCGGTTTATGGCTTTTCACGCACAATAAAATCATTGTTCCACATTATAAACTAAATTTTTTTTAACAAACTTAAATAAACCATGGTAATGAAATTAATAATCGAAGAACGAAATTCTCCGAGCAAGCCTAACGATATAAATCAAAAGAAGTGCCAACGTGTGCTGGTGAAATAAGCTGATTACTGTTTTTCATGCACAATAAATCGTTGCTCCACAGTCTAAGCTAAAAATTTGCGACTGGAACTTAAAATTATGTATTTAGCTGAATTAATAAGTAAGAACAGACTTCTCTGAGCTCTGGTTTCTTGCCCGACTGCCGGAAAGGGAATGGAGTTTTGGTCAGATTTTGGTTGTAGGTAAACAATAATGATTGTACGTATTCACATGACCACTTCTTGTGGTTTTGACGTAGGTAAACTGGGTATTAGCGTTCGCTGAGTCCACTTATAATCTATCACGTTATAAAGTTTATCATTACAACACAATACCTGGCCAGAAGACCAGTTAAGAGAATTCTTTGACATTAGTCTGCTCACCATGGAGCTCTGGATAGACCACGGAAACGGTAATCCTCGAGGATGAGACACCGACTACACTATAAAAAAAATGCTTATAACAGCCTATTATAACAGTTCAAATACCAAATACTGTCCCTATGTAGCACCTTAAACTAAAAAGCTTAAAACTGCCTATTTTAATAGTTCCAACAAAAATATACCTTACACTATCATCCTAAATGAGAGAGAGAGAGAGAGAGCTGGGGATGAGGTGTGATTGGCACAGATGAGAGCGATAGACATAGTTAGAGTAGCTGGGACGAAAGTATGACCTTGAGTCAGCCCAGGATGACAATTTTTTCATACATATTCTGATGATAATATAATATACAGAGATCAATATAGTAATGTTCAGTATAGTATATGAATTCTGTAAATGAAATAACATTTTACTGATATTTTGCTGTGTTTCTCATTAAAAGATATGTTGTATACTGTGAGAGAGAGAGAGAGAGTTGCTGGAGACGAGTGAGAGAGGTATGATTCGAGCAAGAGTATGACTTTGGGTCAGCCCAGGACAACCTTTATTTTATACATATGATGATAATACATATAGATCACTATAATGTACAATGTAAATGAATACCATGAGTGAAATAACATTTTATTGATATTTTGCAGTGTTTTTTCATTACAGGATATGTATACTGAGAGAGAGAGAGAGAGATAGGTTGAACTGAGATGTTTACATCACTATGCTGTTTTGTGGGATTTTTAACTTTTATTGATATTTTGATATGTTTACATTATGTGATATTAATATTGGAAAATTAGTAATTCTTTATCATAAAAAATTTATTTGGCCAAGAAAATAAAATGAAAATACATTAATTAGTGAATATTGCTCTATGATAAAAATCCACAAATGACAGAATTTTCTGCAATTTATTGAAAAATACATTCCACAAAAAAATCTGAATGTTGAACTGCAAATGAAAGGGGGCCACTGGATTTCCTCACAGTACTTCAAATATTTTGAGCAAGCTCGCTGTATATAATATATATATACTATATATATATATATATATATATATATATATATAGATATATATATATATATATAATATATATATTATATATATATATATATATATTTAGCAAATGAAGGGAAGAGATAGACCAGATATATATCTCAAAAGTGACTGCAACAAAAAATGACACCTAAAATTTTTGGCCCCTAAAATTTTAAATGAGTTGTATGTACTATTTAAATAAAGTCAGTGAACAGATGTGGGAGTAGGAGAGGTCCAAAGTCCTAAGCCCGCTAACAGTCATACTTTAAATTTGTTAGAATTTAACTTTTTTCCAGGTCATACGTATCATGCGCTACTTTTAATTCTATCTTCATTTAGATATTCAGCAACCACAGGTCTATATTAAGGAAATGGACTTTTAACATCAGCATAACTTCAAACCCAAGTGACTTCTTTCAGTCTTTAGAATGCTGTTACTGTATGTACATAGAAAAGCAAAATAATATCGTTGTACTGCATACAAGTAAAAAAAAAAATAATAATAACGGCTGAGTAACCTACTTCTCCTGATAAGTTATCCAAGAATTTCTGAATGTTCCGTATTTCACTAGCAGGTACATGTTTCTTGAGGGCAGCATCAAAGGATCCATGTCTGATCAACATCTGGAATAATTGCTTCGCATACTTTCTGTATTGAAAAAGTAAGAAAAACTTATTAGGAAGCTGCTTCATGTTTCATTTCTTTTAAACTTTTGGATAACACATCTATGGCCCAGTACTGACAGAACATATGAAATTGAATTGATTAAGAACACTACTACTTTGCTTTTGAATCACAACTAATAACACTTCTCTAGGTCATAATTAAGGAAGCCCATGAATTATGAGTTAACAACTTCTTATTAAAGAAAATTTGCATTTTATATTTTCATAAAATAACATCAAGCATATCAAGATAAGATAACTGACTAGCTTTAAACAGTAGTCCAATAACACTACATGAAACTGACTTTTTTTTGTGTTTCTTGAGACTTAAATTACAATGCTACTGTGCAATATTAAGATATTGGTAGTATTATGATGTCAAAGATCGTTGATATAATCATACCACTGACATAGAATAGATAATGTAAATACTGTATTTTAAAGCAGTGATTTATTTTACTGTTTTTATGTATTTTTTTTACAATTAGTCTGTATGTGATTTTCAATTTTTTTTCATTTCCTTTAAAAATCTTTATTTTAGTAAGGATTTCTGAGAATATTTGTCAATTTATAGATGCCCTCACAAGACTAATGGCATTAATGTCTGTGAGCAAGTTTAACATTAAAAATGGGTTTTCATAAAATTTGAAATCTTGGAAGTTTTAATGTTTGCTGCAAGCACATCTGCACTAACAATTTCACATACAGGAGTTTTGCACAGTGCTTTCAGTTATGACCAGTTGCAACTACCATGACAAGATCATAAGTAGATATTCCTATACGTAAATGATTATATAACATCTTCAAAACAAATCCTAATCAATGCTTCTTCAGCACTATTAATTTTGTAGAGCCTTCTCTATTTTTCTGATGACAGCATTCTCGTTGTTGCTTAGACTGGCGAGCAACACACCAAAGGGAATGGTAAAATTAGGTCGAGTCATTTTGGTTTATTATTGCTTATACAACTCTCTCTCTCTCTCTCTCTCTCTCTCTCTCTCTCTCTCTCTCCAACGCAACGTTTCGTCCTGATCCATTATCCAGCGATGACTGCTGAGGGACTGAATTCCAGTGGTGAGTCCCTCTCCTTATATCATGATGTTGCGGGCTCTCATGTACGGTCTGGAGAACCTCTCTGGCAGGTCGAGTGAAGCACATTATGAGAATGATACCAGGGGTTATATCACTCAGGTAGAAGCCAATCAAGAGGCTCCCAGTGATATTCCCTGCCTGAGAAGGTCAGCAAGACTTGAAAACGCTCGCTGTATGAGTCACCTTCCCGGGAACCAATGAAAACTCGACCTGCTGGACAGGTTCTCCAGACCGTACTCAAGAGCCCGCAACATCATGATATAAGGAGAAGGACTCGCCACTGGAATTCAGTCCCTCAGCAGTCATCGCTGGATAATGTCCCGTGGATCAGGACGAAACGTCGCATTGGAGAGAGAGAGAGAGAGAGAGAGAGAATTGTATAAGCAATAATAAACCAAAATGACTCAACCGAATCTTACCATGCCCTTTGGTGCATTGTTCGCCAGTCTAAGCAACAACGAGAAAGCCGTCATCAGAAAAATAGAGAAGACTCTCTACAAAATTAATAGTGCTGAAGCAGCAACCATTTTTAACAAAACCTGTTTACGAGAGTGTCTCCTTTCGAAATAATAATAATAATAATAATAATAATAATAATAATAATAATAATAATAATGGTCAACATACAAAAAGGCAAAGTGTCAAGGACTGAAGGGATAAAGCTACCAGATGGGAATACCATCAAACACAGACGAAACAGGAAGTTGGAAATATGATGAAAGCCATAAACACATGGGCAGTACCAGTATCATATATGTGAACGAAGGCTCAACTCTGCAGCATAGACCAGAAAACTAGGAAATACTAAACAATATTCAAAGCACTACACCCAAGAGCAAATCCAAGCAGACTACACATAACACGAAAGGAAAGAGAATGAGGGCTTCTAAGCATAGAGAACTACGTCAACATCAAGAGCAGATCACTTGGGCAATATCTGAAAACCAGTGAAGACGAGTGGCTAGGGAGTGCATGGGAAGAAGGACTGATAAAAGTAGATGAAGACCCAGAAGTATACACACAGGAGTTTGAAAAACAGAACAGAGGAATGGCACAACAAACCAATGCACAGACAGTAAATGAGACAGACTAAAGAACTGGTCAGTGATAAAACATGGCAATGGCTATAGAGGGGAGAACTCAAGAAGGAAACCGAAGGAGTGCTAAAAACGGCACAAGATCATGCCTTAAGAACCAGATATGTCCAAAGAGCAATAGATGGAAAAAACATCTCACCCATATGTAGGAAGTGCAATATGAAAAATGAGACCATAAACCACATAGCAAGCGAATGTCTGGCACTTGCACAGAACCGGTACAAAAAGAGGCATGGTTCAGTAGCAAAATCCCTCCACTGGAGCCTGTGCAAAAATCACCAGCTAGCTTGCAGTAATAAGTGGTAGGAACACCAACCTGAGGGAGTGATAGAAAACAATGAGGCAACGATCCTCTGGGACTATGGTATAAGAACAGATAGGGTGATACGTGCCAATAGACCAGACGATGACGTTGATTGATAAAGTCAAGAAGAAAGTATCACTCATTGATGTCGAAATACCATGGGACACCAGAGTAGATGAGAAAGAAAGAGAAAAAATTTACAAGTATCAAAACCTGAAAATAGATGTAAGGATATGGGATATGCCAGTGGAAATTGTACCCATAATCATAGGAACACTAGGCACGATCCCAAGATCCTTGAAAAGGAACCTGGAAAAACTAGATGCCGAAGTAGCTCCAGGACTCATACAGAAGTGTGTGCTACTAAAAAGAACACGCATAGTGAGAGGAAAATGATGGACTCCTAAGGAGGAAGGATGCAACTCAGAACACCACACTATAATAACCACCCAGTCACAGGATGACTGTGATAGGAGGAAAAAGAAATAATAATCATGTCACATGGGAGGGCCATAATAAAGCCTGCTACCAATTACATTTTTTAATCTAATCAACACTGGTACTTGCCTTGTTTCTAAGCTACCCTCTTGTGCTAGTTTAGTAGCAGCTGGTAGAAGTCGATCTGTGATGTCTTTCTGGCCAGAAAGGATGCGGCTAGCACCCAGACGCTCTACCTCATATGCTAGCAGTCTTGCCACTGTTGTACGAACCGCTGGATTTTTATGCCTAGAAAGTGTGTCATGAAAAATGAATTCAACATCCTTTGGAAACACTTGAACAACAAAAGGAATCAAATACATTTAAAGGTCATTTCCAGAATAATCCACAATATATATTAAACATTAAACTGAAAAATGTGAGCGTGAACATCCCTGCCATTTAACCACAATAAATTAATGAATATAACTGACTACCAATACATCTATAAAAAATAAAAAAATTTTCAAGACACTCCTAAATATATGCATTCATCCAATGAATTTGCAGTTTGATAAAAATAACATTACGTAGATTGTAATAACTCCAAATATTGGACTTACACTAATATTAATGTAGTTCTGTAGGGGGAAAAATTATATCATGACCGAAGAAATCAAGTAAAAAAACAAGGAACATAGAGGAACCTAACACCAAATCTAACAATAATCCTGTGCTTTAAAGACGGAAGATGATCATCAAAGAAAATGACAGCAAAGATAGAATTCAAAGTCTAAGTATCATAGGAAAAACTATACATTCTGGAATTGCTTGTCTTACATAGTAAATATGGGATGCATTGGCAAAAGCCTGTTTTGAGGCTAAGGGACTTTTCTTCAGCACGCATTGTGCAACACCCAAAATAATTGCTGTAAGATTTTGACAAGCTTTCTTGCAGTTGAAAAATAGATCAGGCCAGGACTACTGATTAGATAAACTTCTTCAGATTCATTCTGTCTGTTGTCAAGCTGGGAAACCAAAATAAAACATTCAAAAAAGAAAATTTGCAAATAAGAATAAATAGGCCAATTAAACCCTTTATATATCTAAGCTGGGACAACTTAACAAATTGTGATAATGTAATATTTCAGAAGCACATTTAGTAACATGAACTACATTAGCCATTACAGAAATTTGAGGTACTGTAATATGAAGACATTACTGTCTTTGAATGTCCCCAGACTGCAAACTTTTGTCAACAGGAAGTAAGAAATACGTACTAGTAATAACTACTGTGAAAGTGCCACCTGGAGCCTCCAGAAGGCTTGGTTCAGGATCTCAAGGAAAGGAAAACCTCCCCATTGAAAAGGATAGCCCACCTTTACTACTACATACTTCATCTTTTGGACAGGAGACATTACTAACCAACCAGTCAACTTATAAAAGGGTTAGGTAATAGAAACCAAGTACTATTGATATGAAACTTATACCCTACCATTCCTACCAAGATGACTTCAGCAAGTAGTCCAAGAAAGGAGGGCAACCTACGATGTACCCTGCTAAATTATATATAGAAAAGAAGGAAAACTGCATATTTCCCATGGACATTTTTTTTCTCTGTTGAGAGTTGCCCTTCAAGAATTCTACTGATCACACAGGTAGTTTGGAGTGGTGCAGTGGGCATTGTAAGTTCTGGAGCCATCCTCTTCACTGCCTATGGACTGCATAAACCAAGGCTTCTAGAGATTCTAGGCTCTGGCAATTGAGGTGAGCTCAGTGTTATCGAGGAAGACAACTGAGGAGGTGCAATTTGAGTCAACAGGCAAATAAGCATTGCTTCTTAGTTCCCTAGTCAACAAAGTACATTACTACTCAATGAACCTCAGCCCACTGAACAAGTTCGTGTAGTAGACTTCTTCTAGGATGAAAACAAGCGGCAGTGGTGCAATGCTCCATCAAGAAAGGCGACTTTGTTTTTGCATCCCTTAACCTCAGGGATGCTTATTCCATGTCCCAATTTGATGCTGTTTTGGACTGGCAACTGCTCAAACTCAATAGTCAGATCTTGGTGTCAGGAGACCTACAGGAATGTGATCATGCTCAGATGTTACTGAACTACTGGCTGATCATGGGAGTACCTGGTGCAGAACTGTCATTACCTTGATCTCATGACTACACTATTTGTTGGGTTTTCAACAAGAGTTATCTACTTGGGAAAGGGCACAGACACTGAGCACAGCTTCTGTCCAGCCAACAGAGGACATAATTAGATGACTTGTCTCGTTTCTGGGATTCAAGTACAGCTCTTATCCCTACCGAAGGCCGCCTGACCATCCCTAACTGGGTCACCTGGATAAGGTCACTTCTGCTGCAGCTGTTGAAGCCCTAATTTGTAGTGTTGTTTTATGAACATCAATTTAACTATAGCTTCAGACATCATACTTAAGGATCTCCATTGGTGGCAGAATCCAAGCCATCTGACAGTAGGAGTTCTGCTTGTCACTCCTTTACTGGAAGTGCTGTTGTTCACAGATTGCATTAGAGACCACACCTACTAAACCTTCAAGTGACTGGACAAGGGTCAACATATCAGTTTCCTCAAGTTAAAGGCCACCTCCACATACCTTCAAGCATGCCCACAGGAATAGCTGGTCTAATGTCAGACCACTTGATTAATTTTGAAATCTACAAGGCATAGGCCTGACTTGCTTTGCAGTCTAACCTTAAGACATAATTTGGGCAATTAACATGGAAAATGTAGGAATATTTGTCCAGGAAAGCATAACATCATAACAAACAGCCTTAGTTATGCACTACACTTTCTATCTTACAAAGGCATCTAAGCATCCAAGGATTTGCGAGTCTCTGTAGTGCTACTGGGGCTACATCTTGTGGACCTGTTTGCAATGAGCCCACACCATAAGTTGCTGATTTACCCTTTTGCTCAGAATAAAGAATAAAGGCTTTGATGCATTCAGAAGACAATCTGGAGGTGGAAGCAGCCTGCTATGGCCACTAGAAGAATGGTTCACCAATAACCTCTCCATAATGGTGGACCAGCATGAGGTATAAGTTATCAATTTATTTATCAATGGCTATAGGGCAGTTCCAATTCTTTGAGTTTTGAAGACAAGATGTTGAGTTTTCAGTAGAAAAGAGAAGGCTTATCCACAGTCTTAAAAAGACCTCCCATTTGGAGTTGATTTCATATTCTTACTGATGGATACATCTTCAAGACAGTCAGTGAGTTGCTCCCTAACAGTGACTCATTACAGACTGAACTTTGACAGGATTTTCTTCATACATGATTTTATGGCAAAGAACACACAACAGGGAGTTAAGGCTGCACCACTATGTTCTTCTCCATTCCTTCCTTATCTTCTGTCACCCTTTGTGAAGATGATCTTGCGTGCATTCAGACAGCTGTTCATCACAATTTCAGGGGATCAGCTGTCTCAGAGCTTGGTATAAGTAGTTCGGAACCAAGGCTAGTCAAGTCCAATGTGGTTGGAGTAGAAGTCAGTGAACAAAAGGCAGTGTATGAGAGACTATGGACCCGAAGTCAAGGTCCAACTCTGGAGTACAGTGGGGTAATTAGAAAGGGAGTTTGGAGGAAAAAAGACATGGCATTTCCTTTATTTAAGTCAGGGGGAGTGTGGTAGTATAAAAACGTTGTCTGTGTGAATTAATATTTGATTTTGTTTTATTATTTTGTTAGTTGTTATTAGGTTGATTAGGTTAGGCAATTTTTAAACTCTAGTTTTTAGGATTTGTTTGATTGTTTTTTATTTTATGTTGTGTATGTGGGTGAGGGATTGTTTAATATTCATGAGGGTCTTTTCTTTTTTCATTACAGTTTGATAGATGGGAATGAGTAGAGGCTCCCTTTCATCTGTACTCAACGGCAGAAGCTCTGAGACAGTTTTGCCAGTTGGTTGTGGTCCTTTTTTTTTCTGAGCCCAACGGCAAAGTGGTAGTATGCTGGCTAGGCCGATGGTCTACAGATTTCAAGGTTCATGGAATCAGATCTCTTTCTGTTTTCAGATCTAATGCTTATATGTTGGGACTGGTGGTTGCAGTGGTCCTAGTTTTACCTATGTGGAAGGGATTTTGTTTGGGCATCATCTTCATCTTCCTAAATCTTCTATCCTTCCACACATTCAGTTATGGTATCTTCAAGATAGACTTCCATGAATGTGTCTCCAGTATAGGGCGAGCACTGTATCTTGCTTTGCTTATTAAGTGATCCTCTTTACTGATATACACCCATCTTCATAAACACTCATCCTTAAAATAAATTACTTTCATCAGACTTAGTTCCTGACTTAATCAACGCCAGGGGCACTATTGAATCCTTCATTCGTCAGTCATCACTACGAATTTACACTAACATTCAAGCTATATTGTTACCTTTTTCATACAGATCCATCACTCACATGCAGTTTCCTTCTCCGAAGCCAATATTTTTTATTTCCTGTCATAAAAGTGATGGCAGCTGTAGGTGGCATTTGTGGAGCATTTTTTACCAATAAAATTTCTATCCTGCAGACAAAAGTTGACAGTCTATGGGGATATTTGAAGACTGGGAAAAGAGGGTATATGAATGGTAGGTTAGTATGAAAAACAAAGTTTGCATTTAAAGATGATAAAGCTTTAAAGAAATAAGTTCTTGAGGTGCTGAACTGAACAACATTATTCTCATATGCTGTAAATAAAGTGTGATTTGAAACTGAATTCTACTGATAGAAGAAGGCATTTAGATGACCAAAAAAAAGATATGGAAAGATAGGGATAAACTGCAGCAGCTCACTGATTTACACCAAAAAATTTTGCTGAGTGAATATTATTACCAAGTACACCACGACAAATATCAAAGAAGTAATACTGTGCTTTGTTTTAGATGTAAAGAGATAATTACAAAACTATAAATGGTTTTAAGAAGTGTAGTATAAAATCACTAGCCGACGACATCAGATTGTAATATACCAAAGAAACAAATATTTTTATGCTCTGTAGAAAGGATAACAAAGCATCATCATTATCATTCAACGGTAACCAATGAATCTTAATAATGTCTTAATTTCTTTTACACGTAATTATTGATTATTTTATGAATTCTGTAAATTATATAAAAGCAGAATGAAATACGCACTTCTAAGAAACTGATCAAAAAACTAAAAAATACTTACAGTGCAGCTTTATACACACCCAGCTTCTTAGACTTGTGCATTGAAAAGTTTCAAAGAATCTACAATTTCTAATTCTGTAAACTTAACTAAAAATTTGCAAAACATAATATGCAGCATTCTAAAGCCGCTCCAAAACTTACCCAATGCCCTCCTGGATAATGACTGGAATGGATTTGTTGGGGGAGATGTTTTCCACAATAGCATCCAGTGCATGATGACTGTCTAGCTGCAAGAATTTGTTTGTATCTGCTGACCGGTGTAGGAGTACATTTGTGATTTTGTCTACGTCCTGTGGTGACAAAAATAATTTTAAAGGAATACCTTTTAGTTTTAACATTAATATTACAATTTCACTTAATTAATTTAATGCCAGTAATCTACACAATCCACCATTAAATGCCACGGAGATAAAAATTTTGATGGGAAATGACGTTTTCGTTAATTAGTTTTTAGACGTCATTATTCTATTACCTTTCACAAGTAGTCTGATTCTTTACCAATTTGAGTACAGTAGTTGTTTTCTGTCCTCAGAATTACTGTCTCCTTTTTTCTTTAAAACCTCACGTGAAAACCCTTACAGACAGTGTCAATAGAGACCAGGAACCCAAGAGGGCTCCAAATGGAAATCAGCCCGCAGAGAGAAGCAAGTTAAAAGAAGCAGTTACAAGGAATTAAATCCCATTTCTCCAGATGTGGAGAATCAACCTTACAATTTTTGTCATTTAATGTATCGAACATGGGTATAAATCCTCACTGGTTTTGTCTTTATATCTAAGACATCTTTGGGATGACTGATACACGGTAGAAATTTTCTACATATATACAGAGTACAACTAAAGATATGTATAGACTTTTGGAAACCAAATATTCACATGTGACAAGAGGGAAAGAAGAGGGAGCAGCAATAAACTTGTTAACATCTGCGGCCAAGTACCACAGACACAAATCTATTTACTTAAGAGACCAGGCTCACACCTTGCTCTTGTCCTAGGTTAGCTACTATTCTTAAAATCTATACATTTTACAAATTTCTTTTGAAATAAATGAACCAAGTTTAAACATACCTTCCCTGATAGCCATATTCTCATAAAAGCTTTCTTTATATAACTGGATTCAATGTATTCAATGCATAGTTTTTTCTTGTATATATTATCAAACTATCTGTTTTTCCCTTGCCCAGCTGCTCGAATGATTATTTTCACTAACATCAATGAAAATTGCTCTCTTCACCTGCACATATCTTTTACTACAGTTTTAATGTTGTTCTATTCATTTTCTCCAATAGTTTTTCAGTATGACTAATATACACATCCTTTAGTTTGTAGGTTGAGTTCTTTATCAGTGCTTGCTCCATTGTATTATTGTTCTTAAATGCTAAAGTAATTCCAAAGTTCTCAAGTAGATGGGGAATATATTTGAAGTTACTACTACAGTGAGGCCCAATTATCCATAGGTAATATATTCCAAGACCCCTGCAGATCCATGAAGCTGTGGATAATCACAGACACCTTATGTAACAGATTAATATCTACATACTGATCATGCAAACAACCACTTTATGCCCATATAAACCATGATACCTCTTTGAAAAACCATTTTAGGTTATACAAAACAAAGAGTAATCAAAATTATGGATGAAGAATTTATCTTACTGTACAAGAAAAAACAAAGATATTTGACTAATGTAACTGAACAATCCATGATTATGTACAAACTATTATAAGAAAAAAATTCAACTAAATAATTTATGATCATTATGTAGTGTGAAATGAACATTAGTTAACCTGCGTATGCCCATTTAAACCCCAATACCCTGTATCATATGCATTATTGGTTTATATATGTATATATATACATATATATGTATGTATGTATATATATATAATATTAGATATATAATATATATATATATATATATAGATATATATATATATATATATATATATAAGGGATTTTTGATGTAGGAAAAATCTATTTCTGGGCAAAGGACCTGTGTCACCCAGTGGAATAGGTTCCTTTAGCACTATTTCTAAGGTAAAATATTGCTATAATACCAGAGAGCAGCTAAATTGGAAATGCCAGATTATTCTGGCTCGCTCACCTTTGTGTCTCCTCATTTCGTGTGTCACGTGGTCTCCCATACCAGGTGAGCTCGATTATTTATGGCAGTAATGTTATTTTATTATCTATGATGCATTGTTGACGTTTTAGTTCCTACACAGGGGATTTTACCGAGCACGTGTTCTCGCTTCGTAGCCTATCGGAGCCCTACCGACCCAGTTTTCATGCATGCATGTTCCTTGTTGGTTAGGTTACCTTGTTAGGCTCTGTTATATTTATGCTAGTCCTACTTTTAGTCCTAGCCTACCCTGGCTGCCTGTCCCGCGTTTATTCGTCACGACACTAGGCCAGCTGCTCGGAGTTACCAGGTCTTGACCACCCTTCCCGGTTGGTTCAGCCTAATCCCTCCAGGACGTCCTGCTTTCTCTTCACCTCATTTTATTTCCCTTTCCCCCGGTGTAAATTGCACCTTTTATTTTATTTCATATCTGTGAGTCGGCTCCGGTAGACCTATAGGCCTTCTTTTCGCCTGGCCTTCTTCACCACGTGTGTGTTCACACCCAACCGTGAGAAGTCCAGACGATCATGTAGTAGCCACCACGCTGCCGCTCTCCTCTCCCTCCCCCCACGTCTCCAACCTAGGTGGGGTGATATCTCGCTCACGTTGTCGCTGACAGCCGATCCGAGTACCCCTTCGGAGGATGGAGGGAGGTCCCCATGGGACCTGTGGTGTGCGGGTGGCGCTACCCTGCCGTTCTCACCCCAGAGTAGGGGAGGAGCTCGGTTCGCCCCAGCCTCGGCCGGCCACCAGGCTTGGGTGAGCTCGGCTCCCCTCGGCTCTCTGGATCCATACCCCTGCGCCTTTGGTCACCTCCTCCTACCCGTTCTGGCGGAACCAGGATTCCGGCATAGCCGAACTCCTTGAGGATGTTGACTACTTGGAGGCTCCGGCCTCAAATGGGGTTACATTATTTCTTGTATTCCATTTGTATATTCCTGTATATTTGTCTTAGTTTAAGCTTTCGAAGCCACCATGCTTCTCCGGGAGCTACCCCTCCCTTTAGATTAAGTTTTACGGTGGAGTTACCAAGCTCCGCCACCTTACCAGATCTCTCCCATCTCGACACCCGGTACCTGCTTGGACTACTCCTTCTCCGGTGTATGGCAATAGTAGCTACCCCGATTCAGTAGTTTTCTGTTCTCCGGTGTCACCGGAAACACTGTTAACTACTTACTACTAGCTTTACCGGATTCTCCAGCATGGTACATGACAAAGGGAAGGCCGAGACGGGGATAATTCTACAACACCGGAACACTCCGGTGTTATGGCATATCAACCACGGACATTGTCCGGATGGTTAACAATGGTACTCATGTATCATTCCATTTACAGGCCACCCATTGTATGGAGACCGGCTGCAACGCCGTCCTCCAGGATCCCTGTGGGCACGATGTCTGCCGGACCCACGCCACCTGCGCAGTCCACCTAGATGGTTCAGTAGTGTGGCACCACGAGAACTGTGTCACCTGCTACAATCTCGTGGAACGAGTCTCCTCTGATGTAAGTGACTCTCCGGTGTGTACATATTAATACAAGGTGGACCAATGTAATATATAAGTCAATCATATGCCTCCTAAGTTAAGTTACAATAATCAGAGTTAAGTTCAAGTTTAACACTAACCCCTTCTCTTACAGGGAGCCCAGTCGGTTCGGGATGCTGCTCTTTCCACCCTCAAGGTATGGGTGGGCGGCTTCGGGCGAAATGTAGCCAAGGCAAGACCCTATATCCTCTCCTAAGAGATGGCTACTTTGATCTTCCCCGGGGGCAGGAGCACCGGCTATGTGGACCCCGAAGTAGCAGCTCCCCTGATAGCATCAATTCAAGACACAGTTTCCCAACCCTCAGAGGAGACTTCAGCACAGGAGGTCGCAGAAGATGTCGTGGCACTAGATCTCGACATCGAGCCCATGATGGTGGACGGCATGGGCAACGGTAAGGATGCTAGTGAGGCAAGCTTTGTAGGTGCTCAAAGCCTCCCCTTGAGCACATCTAGACCTTCTTCTCCTTCATCTTCTACTTCCTTCCAGGGATTCTCCGGGGGGATTTCTATCAGCTGGATCGAAATCCCTCTCAGCGATCCCTAAAGTCAAGGACAAGCGTGACTCTAAATCGCTGCCAAAGCCCCTTCCTAGAAAGCCAAGTACCAGCCAAGTCCATAAAACTCCGGCTCACCATCCCGGAGCGGACAAAACCAAACATGGGTCTCTCTCCAAAGGGTCGAAGACTAAGTCTTCCAAGGAAAGAGCCCACTCTTCCTCCGCCGACCCTGTGGCATCCACCTCTAAAGGTGCGATACCAAAGGTATTCAAGGAGAGGGCAGAGCCCCCCTCCTTTGACCAGGAAGCATTTGCATCCAACATGATGCAACAAATGGGTAACATGGTTGGAAACTTGGTCAACACCAAGTTTCAAGAAATTTTGGAAAGGCTGGTCACACAGGAAACCATAGTCGCAGGTCTCCCGCAAGGCGTAGCGTCGGGGCTTCAATAAGCTGGCCAAGCAGCCCAAGGCCCGCTGATGCCGAACTCCTCCACTCTCCTCCCTTCCACCCAAGTAACCCATGGAGGGTGGCTTCTTACGCACCTTTCATAAACGGCATGCTTACGATTGAGGGCTGCGGGACTCGAAGGATTGAGGACTTCGAGTTCTACCCGCCAGGGTTGCAAGCCCCTTTCATAGGCTATGTCCGTCTCACGGAATCTGCCTTGATCAGGGAGGATAAGGTCCCAAAAGAGACGGTTATCCTCTCTTGGGACCAGGCACAACAGGCTTGGATCTGTGACCTGGATGAATGGCAGTGTGTAAACACTAAGGTTACGGCCTTCAGGAGTCCCTTCACAATTTTCACTGTGAACGCGGAGACCCCCATCCCGTTCACATCTAAAGTGGCAGAACTCACTCTGCAAGCTGCAATGAGAGATGAGTCTATGCCACAGCTCCGGAAGACGGAACCAACATCTCTTCTACTTCCTGGAACAGATGACCTCTGGGTAGACCTCCCAGCCACCTTCTCGGTTGGCAAACTCAAACCCGACTGTGCCATCTCTCTATTTAGTGAGAGACTACCCAGGCTGTCTGATGGGCTCATCCAGACAGAATTGGATGCTAGAACACGGCTTGCGAGGTCCCTCAACGTACTAGTCATGACGGAAGCAGCGGCTCTTATCTATGCACAAGAGCCGTTGTTCAAGATCATTGCTACGGCACAATTGTTAAGTATGCAATGTGACTTATATGATTTTGTTGTGGCTAGGAGGAACTGCAGGAAGCATGTCCTAGCAGAATCCACAATCAGACATTAGCCCAACAAACTCCTGGCCTCTTCTATATGGGGAGCGGACCTTTTTCCAGCCTCAGCAGTGAACGAGGTGCAACACGAATCTGCTAGGTTTAATCAAAGTCTAAGGGTTTGGTGGGGATTAGTCTCCAAAAGGAAATCGGAGTCTTCCACATCGAATCCCAAAGCCAAGAAAAAGCCTAGGAAGTTCCAGCCCTTCCAGGCACCGCAGCAACAGACTTTGGTTCAGGCAGTACCGGTTCCCGAACCTTCAACCTCTAAAAGTCAACCGCAACAGCAGTTTGTGCTGTTGACACAGCCCCAACAGCCGCAGGCGTCAACCTCCTTTGCTGTCTCCCCGGCCTTCAACCCCACGTTTGAAAGCCAAGCATTTCAGGCCTTCAATAGGTTCGGCAGGGGCAGCAGAGCTAGAGGCGTCTTTCGTCAGCGAGGCGGCGGAAGGGCTACCAGCAGAGGCAGAGGTTCACGCGGTGGGCGTGGAGGCCGCCCATCAGCAACTCAATGAGAACCTCCAGGTAGGAGGGAGGCTGTACCTCTTTCGTCAACGTTGGAGGTTCAGCCATTGGACCCAAAGTATTGTGTCCAAAGGTCTGGGTTGGAGTTGGATCCAAGGTCCACCCCCACCCAACACCTTCTATCAAGAACCAACAGCGGAATTGATAAGAGTATTCCCGCGATCTCCTTCAAAAAGGAGTAGTGTCAAGAGTCAAACATTTAAAATTTCAAGGTCGCTTGTTCAGCGTGCCAAAGAAAGACTCAGGCAAACGAAGAATAATCTTAGACTTGTCCCGTCTAAACTTATTCATTCATTGCGACATGTTCAAGATGCTGACCATTTCATAGGTGCGGATCTTACTTCCCCGTGGGGCCGTCACCACCTCTATAGATCTTACAGACGCCTACTATCATGTCCCAATAGCAAGACACTTCCGCCCGTTCCTAGGCTTCAAGTTAGGGAACCAAGCCTACTCCTTCAAAGTAATGCCATTCGGGCTCAACATAGCCCCCAGGATATTTACAAAGTTGGCAGAAACGGTAGTCCAGGAACTAAGGTCTCGGGGGATCATGGTAGTAGCCTATCTGGACGATTGGCTCATGTGGGCCTCAAGCATCGAAGCTTGCCGCAAAGCAACCGCCACGGTCATCCATTTTCTGGAATACCTAGGATTCCAGATAAACAGGACAAAGTCCCGGCTAACCCCAGCGTCCCGTTTCCAGTGGCTGGGAATTCATTGGGATTTGGATTCGCATACTCTATCAATCCCGCCGTTGAAAAGGAGAGAAATAGCCAAGGCAACCAGACAATTTCTCAAGTGCAAACAGACGTCCCGGAGAAACCAAGAAAGGATCTTAGGTTCTCTCCAATTCGCTTCAGTGACGGACGTCCTGTTGAAAGCCAAACTGAAAGATGTAAATCGAGTTTGGCGTTCGAAAGTGAACAAAAGATCCCAGGACAGGTTAGCTCTGATTCCGGCGATCTTACAGAAGCGTCTCCGTCCCTGGACGGAGGTCAAGAACTTGTCAAAGACAATTCCACTACAGTTCCCTCCGCCGGCCTTAGTGATCCACACAGACGCATCACTAACAGGTTGGGGAGGGTACTCACAGTACAAGAAGGTACAAGGAACATGGTCCCTTCAATTCCGCCAGCTTCATATCAATGTGCTAAAAGCCATGGCAGTGTTCCTCACCCTGAAGAAACTTCGCCCAGCCAAGAAATCTCATATCAAGCTGGTGCTCGACAGTGCAGTGGTAGTACACTGCATCAACAGGGGACATTCCAAATCAAGCCACGTGAACCATGTCATGATAGCCATCTTTTCGCTAGCAGGCAAGAACAAGTGGCACCTATCAGCCACTCACCTTGCCGGAATAAGGAACGTGGTGGAGGACGCGCTATCACGTTCAGTCCCACTGGAGTCCGAATGGTCCCTGGACAAGAAGTCTTCAGTTGGGTCTGTCAGCTAGTACCGGGGCTTCAGGTGGATCTCTTCGCCACGGAGTCGAACCACAAACTCCCTTGTTATGTGGCCCCCAACCTGGACCCTCTGGCTTGTGCCACGGACACGTTGGCTATAGATTGGAATCAATGGAACAAGATTCACCTTTTTCCTCCGGTGAATCTTCTCATGAAAGTTCTGAACAAGCTCAGGACATTCAAGGGTCACGTCACTCTGATAGCTCCCAATTGGCCCAAGAGCAATTGGTTCCCTCTTCTCCTGGAGTTGGGCCTCCGCCCTCAACGGATTCCCAACCCCAGACTATCACAACTAGTGCAAATGCGGACTGTGTTCGCTTCCTCAGGAATTCAAAAAGCCCTAACTTTATGGACTTCATGAAGTTTGCAGCACAGAGGGATGCTGATATCGATCCTCAGAACATCATGTTCTTAGAATCTGATAAACGTGAATCAACCCTTCGTCAATATGATTCAGCAGTTAAAAAACTGGCTGCATTCCTGAAGGAATCTATTGCACAAACCATGACCACAAATCTTGCAATCTCCTTTTTCAAGTAATTATTTGAAAAAGGTTTGGCAGCTAGTACCATCACTACTACCAAATCAGGTCTGAAAAAGATTTTCCAATTCGGATTCAAGATAGATTTAACGGATTCATACTTTACATCTATCCACAGAGCTTGTGCCAAGCTCAGACCTACTGAGAGGCCCAAGTCAGTGTCATGGTTCTTAAATGATGTTCTTAAGTTAGCCTCAGATACTAACAGTACCTCGTGTGACTATCTAGCCCTATTGAGGAAAACACTATTCCTCATAAGTTTAGCTTCAGGAGCTAGAATTTCAAAACTGTTGGCCTTATCTAAAGACCCAGTTCATATCGAGTTTCTCCCTTCAGGAGAAGTGTTACTTTCTCCAGATCGCCAATTTCTTGCCAAAAATGAGGATCCATCCTGGAAAATTGTTCCGCTTCCACAGGACCCATCCTTATGTCGTCACTTCATTGAAAACTTACTTAGACAGGACAACCTTGAAATCTTCTGGGCCTCTGTTTATTAGAGAAAAAGGTGGCACTATTTCCCTAAAAGGCATTAGGCAACAAATTTTATATTTTATCAAACAAGCCAACCCGCAGTCCTTCCCACGGGTACATGATATTAGGGCTATAGCTACCTCAATAAACTTTTTCCAACATATGAAATTCGAAGACCTGAAGAAGTACACTAGCTGGAAATCTCCGACAGTATTCAAACGCCATTATCTTAAGTCCTTAGAAGTCCTTAAGTATCCAGCAGTGGCGGGAAACACAGTTTCCCACGATACTGCTGGAGATAGTAGTAAGTAGTCCAGCTTATGTCTCTCCTCTGCCTTCTCCTTCCTACCGGCCTCATTAGCATTCTTGCCTTAGCCTAGTTACGTCACAGCCGTACTGGTCCTTGGATGTAACATATTGTACATATTAATTAGTTCATAAGTACCTTTCATCTAAATGTATAATTACTATGATTACTTAAGTTTTATCTAGTTTTAAGGTTGTACAGTCATTATGTTACCTGTTTGTAACTCAATCTAGATTATAATCAACTAAACTTAATTGTTTTTCATTTGCTCTTTTGAAAAAATTTTGTGTACTTCCTCTTCCCAAGCTTGGCATTTTCTCTGGTACTATTTCACGGAGCGACACAGGCTGAGCCCAGAAAAGGGATTTTGACATAGGAAAAATCTATTTCTGGGCAAAGGACCTATGTCGCCCAGTGAAATCCCACCATTACCTTTTTCCTGTGTAGAGCAAGCTTGGGTGCTATCTGCAGGAATGACGTCAGAGGCGCTAGCCGTAACGGTAGCGGGTAGTGAGCCTTGGGACGGCTCCTCTCTGAGGTTTTTTGATGTAGGGAGAGGCTAAATGGAAAAGGACCTGTGGTAGTGAGACAGAATAATCTGGCATTTCTAATTTAGCTGTTCTCTGGTATTATAGCAATATTTTACCTTAGAAATAGTGCTAAAGTAACCTATTTCACATAGCGACACAGGCCGAGCCCAGATATATATATATATATATATATATATATATATATATATATATATATATATATATATATATATAGATATATATATTCATATCCAATGTAGCACGAAGGAACATGTACTTGAGAATATCCTTAAATCCAAGGTAGAAAGGTAAGTGGAACAGGGACTTGGAACAAGAACTTTTGTAGTATATCCTATATTTTCAAGGTCACACTGAATATAATAGGAGTTGACAGTCCTTTATATACGAATACAGAAAGAGGGAGAAATAAAAGGAGGAAATGGAAATGAGATGATCAGGCGTTGGGGCAACAATTTGGACCTGTCGCTTCACAACTTGGAAGGCAAAAGACAGGGATAAATTCTGTTCTTTAACTTTTTAAAATAACTTACTATAGAAAGGCATAAATATTGTAATAAGAGTGTATTATTATTATTATTATTATTGTTTAGTCTTACTAATATTTGAAAATTTGTTATTACGTATTCGGTAAATCATTTATTTATCATATAAAACAAAGACAGAGAGAGAGAGAGAGAGAGAGAGAAGGATTGTTATCTTTATTATTTATTAATATCATTTAATCTTATTAAACTTAAAAGTTTAATCAATATTAATATTTGAAAATTAGTAAATAATTTTTGTATCATAAAAATGTATGTAGTCATGAAAATAACATCAAAATACACTAATCAGGGAATATTTGTTAAACTCTGTGTGTTAATACAAATTGGTTAAGAGATGTTTTCCATGAAAAAGAGATAGAAAGAGAATTACAAGGATTAGGATGCCTCAAAGATTTGTTTGTCCATCAGAGTAGACATCGTTTGAATCCTAATGATTTTGTCTTGAATTCTTTTAAACTCTTCCACACTGTTGCTTTTTATAACTTCTGGTGGCATTTTGTTCCATGTGTCACATATATCTTGTATGTAAAGAAGTTATCACAATGGGATGTGCTGTATCTCTTTAGTTCTAGTTTCCATCCATTATTTCTTGTCTGGTTTTTGTTTATCGTAAATAGGTTACTGTCCACAGTCTTTGGTAACCTATTTGCCTGATGGATGGAATTAACTTTGAGGTTCTTGCTTGCACCCCTTCTAATCTATTTATGTCCTTTCTTAGTGTTGGTAACCAAAACTGTACTGGATATTCAAGATGAGGTCTAACTATTGATGTGTAGATCTGCAGCACCATTTCCTTGTTTCTGTATTCGAACTGCCTCTTTATGAATCCCGCTAATTTCTGTGCCTTCTTTTCAGCTTTTACAAACTGTTTTGTGGATTTTAAGTCCTTGGTAATAATGACTCCAAGGTCCTCTTCTTGTTCTACACTATTTATGTCATTACCAAGCAGCATATAGTTGCCATGAGGGTTGTTTGTTCCTATTTGTAACACTTTACAGTTATCCAAGTTAAAAGGCATTTGCCATCTTTCTGACCACTCTCCTATTTTCCTTAGATCATTTCTTAAACTTTCCACTATATCTGGGTCTGCTGTATTTATGTACACCTAGTTTCGTGTCATCTGCAAATCTGGCTATCTTGTTAGTTAAGCCTACATTAATGTCATTAATATAAATAAAAACAAGAAAGGGCCAAGGAAAGAACCCTGAGGAACTCCGCTTGTCACATCTTCCCATTCGGATTCTTCACCATTTATTATGACTCTCCAGTCTGCTATTTCTCCTACAATTTCTAAAGCTCTAACATTTGTCATTAGTTTCTTGTGTGGAACTTTATTAAAGGCCTTTTGGAAATCTAAGTAGAGTACTATATCTATTGCTCTACTACTGTCATAAATACCAAGCATGTTATGGAAAAACTCCAAGAGGTTTGATAGGCAGGATCTGTTTTGTCTGAAACCGTGCTGGTTATTTAACAACAAATTGTTTCTATCAACGTGATCCACACTTTGATCTGCAGTTATGGACTAAAAGATCTTACAAATGACCGACGTTTGACATATTGGTCTATAAATTCCCGGTTCTTCTCTCGCACCTTTTTTGTAAACTGGGGGCACATTACCTAGTTTCCATCCTTTTGGTGCCTTTCGTTTTTGTGCACTTTTTCCATAGAGTTTATTTAGGTGAGGAACTATCTCCTCTTTTAGTTCTTTAATTTCTCTTGGATGAATTCCATCCGGGCCAGGAGATCTGAACTTGTTGAGTTTGTCAATTTTGTTTTTAAAGTCCTCTTCTGCAAATATTATTTTGCCCAACAGTTCTGCCCCTTCATATTTAAAAGCAAGTTCCGGTATTGAGGTAGTGTCTTTAATTGTGAAAACACTAGTAAAAAACTTATTCAGTAACTGCTTTCTCCAAGTGTGAGTTCGACAGGTTTCCTCTATTGTCCCTTAGGGGACTTATGCTGTTTTTCATTGATTTCCTACTGTTAACATGTGCAAAGAATTCTTTTGGGTTTTCCTTACAAACTGATGTAACTCTCTTATCCTCATTTATATTTGCATTTCTTACTAATTTGTCCACCATTTAACAGACTTCTTTATGCCTGCTTGCTTCCTCTGGTGTTGGGTATGGGTTCATTGATTTGTGCAATCTCTCTCTTTCTCTTATTTTATTTTTAATTTCTCTGTTGAACCACTTAGGCTGAGGGTTGCCATTTGTTAGTATTTGCTTTAATGGTATACATCTAGAGTGTTTTCTGTGTATTCCTCTAGAAAGGCTTCCCAGTAATTATCTATTTCTGTTCTCGTCGCACTCTACATTTTTAACATACTCCTTTAGCTTTTTAGGTCTTGTCGACGGTAGTCTAATCTCATTAATATCTTCTTCTCTTTGTTTATGTTGAATATTAAAATGAAATGTAGTAATTTGATAGTCACTTTTGCCTAGATTTGCACCTACTGAAAGCTCAGACACTAGCTTACTTTCTGTTGATAGGACGGAGTCTAGTATGTTGTAATTGTACATACTATTGGACTGAGGTGGTCCCTAACATACAACATGACGCCTCCACCTTTTTTTTATTGAGTCTATCTTTTTAGAACAATTTATATTCAGCTATCTGGTACTCTCCTATAAATCTCTTGTTGCCTCTTGTACACGTTTCTGTGATACCTATTGTATGTCTAATTCTTCACTTGCTACCAATGCTTTGAAGAGATCTACTTTGTTCTGAATAGACTGTGCATTAAACTGCGCCACTCTGAGGGACTGTTCTATTTTCTCTTTTGTCCTCAGTGGCTTTATTGGTCCCTTACGGTCACTGTTTCCTGCAGTGCTATTACTAACCAGATTCTGGGAGCTTTCCGACTCCTTCCCTTGAATGTTCAGTTCACTGAGGTGTTTCAAGAGGTTTTGGTTAAGAGGGTTTCCAATTAGTTTTGCTCCTTCCAAATTCAAGTGAGTTCCATTTCATTTATACATATAGTTTTCTATTCCCTATAAATCTATCCAAACTTAACACCTTCTTCTTGGCCTATTAGCTCCAGTCTGTCGTTGATTCCAATTGCCTTGCTAAGGGAGTATTGGCTTGCATTGGTTCTGGGCAGAAGTCCTATAAGAATGCTGTTATATTTTTTCTCACGAATATTCTCTACAATATTCATCAGGTTGGCTACAAGACCTGTCTGGCCAATTCTTTCATCTTTTAGAAACAATTCATTTCCTACTCTCTGCACTATGATTGTACTTTTTCTATTTTCTACCTTGATTTTATTCACTGCCTTGGCTATCTTCTTTGCTCCTGCACCTGGGTAAGAATGAACTTTTCTCTTACCTCTATTTTTGGCCACAAAATTCAACCCCTGATCTTTTTCCAATGAATCTCCAGTTAAGGTTGTTTCCTCTTCTGTTTCCAAAAGCACAGCAAATCTATTCGTTGTGTTGATTCCTTTCAGGGGACAATTGTGTTTTCTGGCTGCTATCACTCTTCTCCTAACAACTCTCTTGAATTCACCATTTTTATCCTTGTAAGCTTCATTCTTTGCACTTTCCCTAGTGTTTGTTTCTGTTTCATTTCTGGTTCTGGTCTTAAGCAATTGTTTTCTAATCTCCACTATACTCTTTCCGTTTTCTACTACGTCACTGTTTAATTCTTGTTTCTCTCTCTTAAGGTTTGACACTTCTCTTATTAGGTCTCCAATTTCCATTTTCCATCCTATCTTCTCTTCTCTTGAATTCGAGTTTGTCCTTTGTCAACTCCTTTAGTTCCTTTACTAATTCTTCTACTTCCCTCCTCAGTTTAGCTATCTCCTGTTCTTGTTGACATGAGAGACAGACATTGAGACTACCTAGCTTTGATGCGCATGCCTCTTTGTAGTCTACACACCACTTGTTAAATTGCATTTCGCACATGTGTTAATTTTTACTTTTCTTGATTCATCTCTGTATGTATCTTGGTTTCAATTTTTCTATCTGTGCTTTTAATTCAATATTCTTTCTAATGTGACCAGTTGAAAAAGAAAAAAGGGGGTGGTTGAGTTCTCCCATAGTCGCTGCATCCGCTTATCCATGGACAGTTTTCCATAGTTCATTACCAGGATATCTTTTATCGCTGCCACACTAACATACGGTCTCCCTGTTGTTAGACTATCCCAAATGTGTCGCAGCTCCCAACTGAGCAACACAATTTGCCAATGCAAATGATTTTTTGCCAGGAGTGAACAGCAGCATCCTTAAATTACTAAACATCCCACAGCCACGAACAGCCATAATCTTATTACTTGAATGCTTCTCCTCCAACCATGAAAATCCCCAGGGAATGGCCACAATGGGCACACCAGCAGGCCCCACGAGTAGGAAGTTCCACACTCAATGGCACAGAAAAGCTTGTCTGGGGATTTTCGATGGCTAGGACTCCAACAAGGCTCAAAAACTCTGCAATCTCTGAACAGTTTAGCCCTTACTCACTGGGTAGTGGTTGCAGGGATGGTCATTCATTTACATGAGGGAGTGAGCTTAACGGGGTACAATAGCAACACTCCGTTTATGCATCCCCGTTGCCCCAATATCCCTCCAATCCTGGTCTTTGGAAACCTGCAAGCATTTGCTCTTCGTTATTTAAAGAGGTTCCAAATCCTCTGTTCTGATGCATGAGGTAGCTGTCAGATCATTACACTAATCTTATGTCTATGTGTTATAAATATATAATTTTTTTTAAGATGTACCAGGAGGAAATCCTCGCAGTTACAAGATGAAAAAATCAGGGAGAGAGTAGGATGGCAAGATGGTAGAAAGGCAGTTATTAAGGAAGTAAAGTTGAAGATATAAAAGAGGTCACAGCTCGGGGATGAAGGGACACTGCAAAAACCCTTGAGTATTGCTTACTGTGCATTACTCCCCTTACAGAAAGAGAGAGAGAGAGATTTCAGTATATATCCTTGACCCCAAAATGTCAGCAATTATTAGAGACTCACTAAGATCCAACACTCCCCTCCCCTTGTTGTCAGGTTTCTTGACATTTGTGACAGCTCCACCCTCACCTTCCCCCCCCCCCCCCCCCCTCTCTCTCCAAGTCTCAAAACTGAAAGTTTGGGATTTCCTGCATTCTTACATAGTTTTTTAATTTATAAAGTAAAAGCTTACTAATTCACTATAGTATTTTCTGGCTGATATTATTGGTGTTTTCATTACTATTATTTGGAAATTAGTAAATCATTTATTTATCATACAAAAACATACATCTCAAAAGAGAGAGAGAGAGAGAGAGAGAGAGAGAGAGAGAGAGAGAGAGAGAGAGAGAGAGAGAGAGAGAGAGAGAGAGAGAGAGAGAGAGAGTTATTATTCTTATTATTTAATATGTAATTTTATTAAACTTAATAGAGTATTAATCAACATTAATATTTGGAAATTAATAAATCATTTTTGTAGCTTAAAAAACGTATTTAGTCATAAATATAGCATCATAATACATCAATTAGTAAATATTTATCAACGGAAAAACCCAAGAATAATTTTCAGATAGGTCCCACAGAAAAATCTGCAAATGGGCGAGTCCGCAAATCTTGAGAATGCGAATCACATTAAAATGAGCAAAAATTGCAGTCAAAGGCAGGAATACGCTGGAGATTCACACTTCCTTTATTGCTTCCTACGTTTCGTGATTCATATTCACATCATCAGGGAATTCTATGGAAAATTGAATGTCGATAAAAGTACTGAACGGCTAAAACTGAATTACGTTACAGTATTAATTAAAAACCTACAAATGCAGTTCAAAATTATGCACACTAGAGCACACTTGAATACAAACATACAAGGCATAAAATCACAAGAGCACATTAATTACGTTGTAGCTCGATGCTTTTTATATATTGTCACTAGTGTATGAGTTGTATCTTTGTTTCTCTCTCTCTTTCTCTCAATTCTTTCATTCCCTCTCTTACTGAGATAAGAGAAAGAATTTTTGTGCATAAGAGATAAGAGAAAGAATTTTTGTGCATATGTTACATGTGTTTTTTTGTATGATAAATAATTCATCTACTAATTTTCAAATATTAATATTAATGCAAAAATAGTAAAATATCAATCAAGTGTTAAAGGAAAATCCCTCACTATCGATCTATTATAATTTTTATATGTTCTGTACGAAAAAGAGAAAATGTTCACCCCCTCTCTATCTGTCTCTCCATGACAGCGCACTATTGACTAAAGGAGTTGGAAGTAGCAAATGACAAAGCTTGTAACTTGAAGCTTTGGTATGTACTGTCATTAGTGTGTGTGGGAGTTGTATTCTCTCTTCTATCTCTTCTTCTCTCTCTCTCTCTCTCTCTCTCTCTCTCTCTCAGATAAGAGAGAGAATTTTTATGCATATGTAATATGTATGTTTATTTGTTTTGTAAGATAAATAAGAGATCTACTAATTTTCAAATATTAATGTGAGAGATGGATGAATAGATAGATAAAAACGGTGAGCGGTTGATAGAAACATGTATGTGCATATATATGTATATGTGTATATATATATATATATATATATAATATATATATATATATATACATGTGTGTGTACTGTGTTTATTGGAATTTTAAGAAAAAATTATGGAAGTATAACAGTGAGCAATTGTTTTGCAAAATGATATGATATGGTTTTGTGCTCACGACTTGAGAAATGGTTTAAACCATAGAGGGAACAAGCAGGTGCACATTGGGGTCGTGGTTGTATGGAACATATTGCAGCATTAAGAGTATTGACTGACCTGGCTAAAAAGAAAAAGAAAAAGCTGTTTGTAATATTTGTTGACTTTAGTCAAGCCCGTGATCTAGTACACCAGCAAAATGTTATTCAGGGTCTTGAAGCTCTTGGGATGTGGGGCTATGATGCTGGCGGCACTTGTCGCAGTATGTAGGGCAATGAACAGCATTATCGGAACAGCTACCCTGACAACTTCAGTTGGAGTTTGTCAGGGTAGTTCCACATCCTGCCTGCTTTTTATTTTGTACATGAATGACCCCATTAAGCTTCTTAAAGAAAATGGTAATCCTGATGGCTTTTTGTCATGGCTGCATTTGCTAGTTTTGATGCACGATACAATCCTTCTTGCCACAAGCAGAATATGCATTGTAAATAAAGTATCTTTAATGAAACAATCTTGTAATAATTATGGTATGAAAATTAATGCAGCTAAAACTAAGTATTTTTGTTATCAACGAGATGGAGCAGGATCAGGAAATAATTGAGGTTAAAGATCTTGTAGTGGTGCTGTGCACTGAGTACATATATTTAGGGTCAATTCTTACTGCTGATGGTCCCATGTCGTCCTCGGTTATAACTCATGTCCAGTCCAGGGTGGCACACGTCAATAAATTTGTTTCGTTTCTAAGTATAAAACAATGACATCCCATGTGTTGTCAAGATGAGATTCTTTGATGCTGCTTTAATGTCTGCCATTCTGTATGGGTGTGATTCTTGGCTGAACTCCGTCTGAGGCCGATACTAAAACTGTATAATTGGTTACTGAAACGGCTACTTGGTGTTAGAAAACCTACTTGTAACGATTTATGTTAGTATATTGAATCAAGGTATCCACTGTTGCAAGACTTAATTCGGAGTAGGCAAAGAAAGTTCTTTACTAAAATATACTGCGAGCAGTATATATCTCCATGGACTAATAAATGGAAGAGTAGATGATGTCAAAGTCGCTGTGGAGACGCTGTAAAATAACAGAGGAGCAAGAACACTACCCTGTGGTACTACAGACACAATAGGTCTTGGTTTGGTAAAGATTCCATTAACAGCAACTCGTTGCTGCCTACCTGTAAAGAAATCTTGAAGTAAACCTAAAACATATCCACCGAGTACAAAATTCTGAAGTTTATAAATAGTGCCTTGTGATTTGCTAAATCGAAAGTAGCGCTAAAATCTATTTGAATGCATATTGACTATCAGAAAATAATCCTTTAAATTCCACATACTTATATAGTGGCCTAAAAATAAGTTTTTCAGAAACTTTGGAGAGCACAAGGAGAATAAAAATTGTCCTGTCATTGCTGCAGTCTACAGATATGCTATTCTTTGGAACAGGCACTGTATTGCTAAGCTTACCCTCATCCACAAAGATACTACATCGACATAATATACAGAATCTAATCTTGGGAAAAAACACACTAGATATCTTTTTAAAAAACAAAGGACAGAAACCATCAGTCTTCATTCCAGCTATCAAGATTTTCATGAATTTTCTTAACATTCCAAGAGCAAAAATTTTCTTAACATTCCAAGAGCAAAATGCAAATTCTATAAGAATGGGTTCAGGATGACAAGTATCAGGGAAGGGACATCCTTAGCTGATTGCTTAGCATCAAAAGCGTTTTTCTTTAGGGCCAATAACCAATCTACCATAATCTGTTAGTAGTGGAGGAATGGACGATGAGCCTGACCCAAAGATAGATGATGCCAGTTTGGTCCACCAAAGATGAGGCTGAGTAATTCCTTCCAGCTTCCTCTTCAAGGAATTACTGTAATTTCTCTAAGCTATAAGATAAACTGTATTTGCAGAACGGAAAGACTAAAAACAGTTTAATTGTTTAATTTTCATGTGAACAATTTCGTCTCACAAGTTGAACTTGGTCTGCTTATCATGGTAAGCTTTTAACGTGTATCATCAACCCATAGCTGGTTATTTCTCCTGAATTTAATTACTTTTCTAAGGACATACCTTATTAAAATAGCAATCAGCATTTCATTTAACTTCTTGGGATCCGGATCTGATATATCATCTAAAATATTAAATGCCTGACAAGCTTCAATAATGTGATCCCTATTGACTCTAGATTTCAGCCATACTTTTGCAAATGGTGGAATTAGGAATTTACTGACTGGCAGATATGTCCATCTTAAAAGCAAAGTGATTGAAAGTGCCTATATACTCACAGACCTTGGACTTCACGATAGCTGGAACATCTGTGAACATGAGGTCTAATCTTTTTACCAGAAAAATGTGTGGGTTCCTCAATTAGCTGGACAAAATCGGAGGATACACAGAGCTCAAGAGCAAACCAGCCATGTTGATCTGTGGAATGGGAATTAAACTGCTTGTTGTGCTTTGCAGTCACCACAAATAACAAATGAAGCTTTTGAATCTTGTGACCGAGCCATATTAATCCTCACTAAGAGACAGTCATATACAGAATCATTGATATTTGGATTGAGGTAAACAGCAAATATGTATACATTGTAAACTTACAGGAAATCTTAAAGAATTTCATGGCCATCGAACCCAGGGGTTAAAAACTCCTTTGACTAGCTACTACTTACAAGTGACTCGGATAAAAGCATCAAATCGTAGGTACAGGGACAACTCTGGAGATCAAGAAAATTTGACCTTAAGCCCTGAATATTTGAGTAAGGTACTTGGCAATTTTTCTTACAGCAATGAGTAACAGGCAACTGGTCGATAAGGTGGAGCCAGCTCACAATGAGACAAAAACCTGACAGGTTTGCTGTATCAGTGTGGGGAAAACAGTCAGGATGGTTTAGAAATTACAAAACCTAGAAGGAAAAGATTAGGTAAAGTAGAGGGCAGTTTCCTGATAATCCACCAAGCAACTATGCTTTCTTATCATTCTTCCTACACACTTTCTGTAAAACAGGAAAGTGAACAAAGAAGAAAAATGCCTAATTGTACCTACAAGCAAGAGAATTCAACCATAAGGTTATGGAAGGCCACAGTACAATGGCTATGGCACAGTCCAAAGTTGGAGAACAAGGTTTGTATTTAGAGTAACCTTCTCTAAAGGATTGCCTCCCAAGGCTGAAGGGTCCTTTCCACCTGCTGGTTTGATTCTGGAGTGTCCTTCTCCTAGAAGAGTTGCCTTGAGGTTGGAGAAGTTTCCTAGGTGGGGGAAGTCAGAAGGTTGGGTGCCATGGGAGGCTGTGACAGTACAACTGTTTACAGAAGATTCACCCAGAGAAGGGTTGTTTTAGAAGTTGGGTGGCTGGAGAAAGTTTACCTGACTGTGGGGTGGGGGGATACAGTGTGGGATGGGTGGAGAGGGGTAGGCAAGTGTTTGACTTAATTATACCTTTTTTGTTTTATTTTTTTTTCCACAATTTTTTAAAGGATATTAGAGTGCTGTACTGTACAGCACTCTAATGTAATGAAATAATCATACACAACATAAAAAAGTAAAAAGTGAAGCCTATAACACAAACACAAACACACTAACAGTACACACATCTACTGTTCCTTTCTCCCCTATCATTTCTCATTTTTTATTTCTCGGTCTTTTGACATCCAGTAATTGTCACTCCATGTAAAATAATGATAACCCGAAAAATTATGAAAAACTAATAAAAGTGACAAATCACAAGAGGTTGAGAGATAGAAAATGTGAGCTTTTATTGGGTAAAGAGCACGATGACACTGAACACAATATGAAACATCACTTAGTTTATAACTTTTTACTGCCTGACAGGATATCTCACCAGTTTAACAGCATATGGTAGGAGGTGCATAGGTAGACCGGTACTCGTGTTTTTTGCAAGCTTTCCAAATATTTGTGGAAATGCATACATCATTACACATCATTGAGGCTTTTTGCTTTTAATGGCTGACACTCATATGCATCATAAACATGTCATTCTCTAATTGGCTACATCCAGAAGTATAATTTTTCCCTCTTTACAGTTATGGGTGATCAGTTGCAGTTACGAACCTTTTGTGAGTGTTCACTGTAAGCAATACTTACCCCTAACCACTTGGCTTGTGTTGTAGTGCCTGCAGCATTGAAGGTACTGTTAGTGTTGTGTAAGGTGCTGTGTATCTTTTGTATGGCCCCACCTTGGCCTGAAAGGGCAAGGAAAGTCCTGACAGAAGCCACTTGAAATCATTGCACGAATTGATGTGGGGTATGTACTGGCCATATAATGGACTAGTACTGCACTGCATGGTCAACCTTACAGGATATTAAGACTTTCCAGGACAAACTGAATTTGTATGTAATGGACTTCAGGAAGATTATGTCCAGGAGACAGGCCAGCAAGGTCATGGCAAAAGGTCATAATGAGGACTTTCAGCAGTTGACCTTGATGTGGTTTTGTCACCAAAGGGTGGCTGGTGTGAATGTATGTGGTTCTGAAATAAGAGCTGCAGCTGCAGAATTGGCTGGATTCCATAAGGCTGCAGACTGTATGGTATCCAAGAATTAACTGTTTCGGTTCAACATCCAGCATAGGATTTCTAATAAAACTCATGGCTAAGCTTTGGATGTTTCTGAGTGGGGAATAAATGAATTAGGCTAGATATTGCAAGATTTGATATGCAAAGAAGCCCTTGTTTTAGGGCAAATCTACTATGAAGGCAAAACAGGTTTATTCTGATGCTACTTACTGGGCAAATCTACAATGCTGATAAATGTAGTTAATTCTATTGCTACTTACTGACTAACAACTTGTCTAATGAGATGGAAAAGAATTTACCCAGCCAAAAGCTTTCCAAGAAATTGACGTCTTTGTTGTGTACAAATGGTATTGGTGGGCATCATTTGAATCAGTGGTAGTTAGATATGCAAAGCAAACTTGTGCCCTGCGTGGGTTGACAGATAGGCTCCCAGTGATTGGTATCATTCGCAGAGGGCTTAGTTCACTCCAAGATCATAACTGATTGGTCATATCATCATTTTTGTAAGGAGGTTGCTGATCATCAGAAACAAGATCTTGGCACTGCTAAACATAAGGTGAATGCATTGCTTCTCATGAACAATGCCGCTGCTTGTCCTAATGCAACCCATCGGTCGTGCCTTTGCTTCCTAATATGACTGTACTCATTTAGCCAATGGACCAAGGTGTTATTGTTGCAATGAAATGGTTATATGTATTGAAGGAAGTTCCTGGAGGTGATGGTAGTGTTGGAAGACAAGGCAAAGAAGGAGCCAAGCTTGGATACATAGGGGAAACAGATGCTGAAGAATTTTCGAAGGTATTTGCTGAAGTCTGTCACCTACAACTTCGCAGATGTTTGGAGGGATGACACCATACAGACTCTCAACCACCTGGACTTGTATGCTGACTGGAGAAGGGTGCATGATGGACCTCCAGAGTTTGAAGTCGAGAACTTCTGTGCCCGACTTGTGATAGGAGGTGATGGCTTTCCCTTTTCATGGATGGAAAAGCCTGAAAATTCTGAGGGTCTACTGTCATCGCTAAATAATGATTCCTCTGAGAGTGAATCAATTGGAATTTCTGTACATTGATAAAAATTCCCAAAACTTGTGCTAAAAGAGGTTTTCTTGAGGTCCTCCAAACACTGTCTCTTCAATTGTGCCTGAAATAGCCAATCATCGAAATAGAGGGAAATCTTGATTCCCATTAATACCTATTCTATCTTGACCTTGTTACTGGCCGTCTGTCTGTTTCCCGAATGACCTGTCAATGGGGTGGGGGTGGTGGAACTCTACCCCAATGCGACTCCCCTGCGACCTGTATCACCCTCACTCCTTGCTAGTCGCTCATCTCGGACAGACATCCGTCCTTGCCTTCCCATTAGGCCTAAACAAAGGGGCTTGCTGGCGCCCACCCCCCCAACTCAGACAAAGCCCACACCATCTTCTCATATCAAGCTACTCACCATAAGGCATCCAGGTACGTCTGAGTGACATTCATATAGCCAGTTCTTTTCCTCCAAGACAAACAAACTCTCCCTCGTTTTCTGCATTCAATTTCCCACTTCTCTAACGAACATCCTTTTTCCTACCAAGCATGCACGTTTCCCTTGTGACCTGTCCAAGATCAACGATGATCTTCATTAAGCTATTTAACTGAAGCATTAGATTTCTCCCCATATTATCAGCATGATGTTTGATTTAAGGATAAATTTCCTCCATTCTGGAGGGAATTTTTGTGAGAGAAGTCTTTGTTTTGTGTTGTGTGTAACCTGGAATCCCATTCCAAATTTCGACTGCCGATTCCGTGCATCTGCCTCCTTGGCAGTGCTCACTTACCGTAGAAGAGATTATCATAAAAAATCGGCAACCAGCCTTGCATAGATCGTGCATTAATTGCCATTGTGAATGATAGAATAGTTTAACACAGTATTCTGTGCCCTCTACATGTGGTTTATCTGCCGTTCGGTTTGTTTTCAGGCTGTTCTATGTTGTGTAAATTAACTTAATTAAAACCTAAATGACTGGTTTCCTGGTGACCTTAACTAATTAAATAGTTTTCTAACTCAAGGTAAGTCAAAAGCGCTTCATTATTACTCCACAACCTTATGTGTGTGGTTTGTGGCGGCATTTACAGCAAATTATAAGATTTTTAATAATATACCCACATCCAAAACGACTCCCGCACATAATATATATATATATATATATATATATATATATATATATATATATATATATATACTATATATATATATATATAAGTCATATCACATTACCGTGATTCAATATACATATATCGAGCTACAATGTCCTTTAATATCTAATTCGCTCTACCTCGGAATTAATATATTTTCATATATGCTTAACCGAAGGGGAATTTTTTCTCGATAATAGATTTACCTGTACTTGGGCGCGAAACGCAGGTACATTATAAATCCAGGACCGGTCAGTGGAAGCGATACCACCCAACCGCGAGAGGCCTCTCGCGGTTGGGTTGGGTGGTATCGCTTCCACTGACGGTCCTGGATTTATAATGTACCTGCGTTCGCGCCCAAGTACAGGTAAATCTATTATCGAGAAAAAATTCCCCTTCGTTTAAGCATATATGAAATATATTAATTTCCGAGGTAGAGCGAAATAGATATTAAAGGACATTGTAGCTCGATATATATATATATATATATATATATATAATATATAATATATATATATATATATATATATAGTGTGTGTGTGCATGTGTGTAATATTAAATTACACACAAACACACACACACACATATATATATATATATATATATATATATATTATATATATATATATATGAGCATGTATGTAAATAAGGCAAAATTCTTGAAGGAAAGTGAAACGAAGCACGCACACACGCGCACACACCACACACACACACATTTTATATATATATATATATATATATATATATATATATATATATATATATATATATATATATATATATATATATATATATATATATATATATATATAGATATATATATATATATATATACGTATATATATATATATATATATATATATATATATATATATATATACATATAGATATATATATATATATATAGATATATATATATATATATATATTATATATATATATATATATATATATATATATATATATATATATTTATATATATATATATATATATATATATATATATATATATATATATATATATATATATGTATACATGTGATATATATATGTATAACATGTATATATCCATATATATATAATATATATCTATATATATAGATATATATATATATATATATATATATATATATATATATATATATATATATATATATATATATATATATATATATATATGTGTGTGTGTGTGTGTGTGTGTGTGTGTGTGTATACTCCTTCGTTTCACTTTCCTTTGTAACTTTTGCCTTTATTTACATACATGCTCTTGTTCTTTCCCATCTTTATCCCTACGTTAAGGGGTCGGTTCCCTGATGCGTCTTCTCCACTTCCTTCTATCAAAGGCATCATCTTCCACCAAACCTCTTCTCTTCATATCATATTCCTTACAACATCAGGCATGATTTATTGTTTGGGAAAGGGGCTTTTATGACCATATGCCCTTGCTGTCATCATCGACAGTTATTGGCAGTGGGTCTCGCCTTTGTTTAAAAAGTCCACCTGCAAAGCAGCAGTTTCCAGTTATTGGTGGTGGGCCTAGAATTTTACTCAAAAGTAAGACTGCAAGGCAGCAGCTGTCCTTTTTGTTGCCTTTTACGACAAGCAGGACCTACGGTGGTAGTATTGTTACACCACTACCGCAGGGTCTCTTTTATTTACATAAATGCATACATACATTAATTTAACTGCCAGTCTTTTGTTAATAAAATTATCCATAATGGCCTTTTATCTGGGTTTTTATAAACAAATTTTAAAAAAATTTCTCTATTGAAACCCTATGTCTGTCAATAAATATAATTTCATTAATGAATTATGGCTTCTCATGAATTTTGACTAGGATTCATATGCACTATTATTAGTTTAGTAAATACTTTTCTAAAGGTTGTAACCTTTTCTTTTAGATACTTTTTATGATAGTATGGAAGATCTATGATCTGAAAGTTGTGACACAGTAAGATATCTTATTTTTCATATGAAAAAATAATAATTCTTAAAACAGTTTCTGTATTTCTTTATATACACTGTATTATTTAGATGATGTCATTATAATTTTCCTTTTACAGATGATTGCACGGATATTTCACTTAACTAAAGACTGGCTTTTATATAAAATGAAAGGCAAATAAATCAATTTAATCTTGCTTTCTCTCCTGTACCGTCCTGAAAAGTTTTATGGGCCTGTACCTACACTGTGTTATTTATCAAGTTTGACTTGATATACCTGACTTTAAACATATTTTGTACTGGTACGGTCTTCATAGTAAGACAACCATGTAGTATTCAAAGGTAATTTATGAGAATAGATATTTTCACAAATGAAGCTTTTCCTCAGTAACTAACATAGCTAACTCATAACAGAGGGTTGTGTGAGCTCAAGGTATCCACATCTGTACCAAAAAGATTAACGATGGCTGAAAGGAAGTACATTAGGTAAACACATTCTTTATATGATCATAACAGCTTCTTAATCATACCATGGAAGTGCAATTTTATGTTCTATTTCTTCTCAACTTAATCCTTACCAAAGGTTGGCATTTTGAATACGATTTTCCAGATGTTTTAACACTTCCATAAGTAAAAAGCAATATTTTATATTGGATATTATTTATGTACGGTAGTATCATTTATCACTTAAGTACTGGGTGCAGCTTGAATAATTAGATTCAGATGCCACGTAAGGTGGTTAAAAATATTGCAATATTTAGGTACTGGTACTATGGGCTTGTACGGTTGCCACCCCCTGTAGAATTCAATGGAACAAAATTGCATAAAAAATCAAAATTGCATAAAAAATTGACTTTGCAGGGTTTGGGACATGAGGGAGTCTGAGGTTCTGGTATAATTAATTTTTTTTTATTATTTGGAGGAGTTGATATATCTTAGTTTTACCAGATCACTGAGCTGATTAACAACTCTCCTAAGGCTGGCCCTAAGGATTAGATATTTTTACGTGGCTAGGAACCAATTGGTCACCTAGCAACGGGACCTACAGCTTATTGTGGGATCCGAAGCACATTATATCGAGAAGTGAATTTCTATCACCAGAAATAAATTCCTCTGATTTCGCGTTGGCCGAGCCGAGAATCGAACTTAGGACCACATGATTGGTAGCCGAGCGCGAAAACCACTCGTCCAACAAGGAACTATTAGTTGGAGGAACTGTCAAGGATTATAAAGAAAGTATGATGAATATAAAAAAAATTTAAGGGCAATATTAGAAGTACACTTCATACCACCACACGAGACAAACTTTCAGATGACTTACCGGTTCCATATTTCTTTGTAGATTATCAAATAACCTGGTGAAAGCCTGCATGCTGGCACGAGAAACTTGTGACCGAAGATTTTTGGCTTGTTTGAGAAGTGCCAAATTAACACTATGCAAATCTCTCTGAAGGACTTCTGGGTGATGTTCATTTAATCTAACAATATCTTGGATGCCTTCCATCTGGTTCTCCCTGCAAAAACCAATATGTTCTTTTACAAAAATTTCAGTGAAACAAATCTAGTATAAAAAATTGCAGCAAATTCTAAAGCAATTTCCAGATTTATATAAATCGAGATTCATCCTCTCCCTTTCAATATCAATGTAGGGCCAAGAAACCAAAGAAACACCCGAAAATCTCACCAATCTGCATGACTGATAAGCTGCTGAGCATTTTTCAGTGCTTCTTGTGGATTTGGGAATGGTTCCAGGTGATTCTTGAAGCAAGAGGAGGCTGGTTTTGCAGATCTCATGCCCAGTGATCCCATGCTCATGCTTAAATCATCAGAAGATCTGTTGGAAGAGGCCATGATTACATTCAATGTTGACAGTTTTTAAACAGCAACAGAGGGTTCTCAGCTTAAGAAAGGTTATGCCACAAGCCGAATTCTAATTATAGACAATGTACAGTACTATAATGTACAAGTAAAAAACGTATTTAATAGGAAATCTTGATAAAGCATCACAGCATAAAGGAATGAATTAACCCATGAAGAAATTAGGTACCAAACAGTAACAGCTGAATTAATAAGAAAAAGGCAAGATATGGCAAAGGAATTAACTTGCCAAAGGCTGAACACGAATCTCCTTATGCAGTACACAACTGCAAGGTTGCTGCCTTCAATGACAAAATTTCGATTCAATGGTTTCTGACTTCTAAATATATGTATCATTATTTTCCATGAAAATGCATTTACCTCCTACAAAATGGACTGCCAAATTCCCACACGTCCAAATCTTAAGGAAACTATGTATTTGAAATGGGATCTGGCGCCCAAAACTTAAACTATTCCAACTTATTTTATGAATGATGCTCAAAAGTAGTAGCTCTGAAAGAAATAAACTGCTTTCCCTTTCTCTTAATCTTGCATTCTTATTTCATATGAACGAATTTACACAGATATGTATGTCATACACAATTACATAAATCTATTCATAATTCCTGAGAGAGAGAGAGAGAGAGAGAGAGCGAGAGAGAGAGAGAGAGAGAGAGAGACGAGCGAGATGGAGATGAGAGGAGAGGAGAGAGAAGAGAGATGGACGGAGAGAGAGGAGAGGAGCGAAGATAGGGACTAGTATATGAAAATTGAAAACGATCTGACATGAAAGATAAATTTTTAAAAATCCAGTTGCTTGAATAAAGCAAATATGGCTTCCCTAAGAAAAATTCTGGGTCAATAATTATATTTACATTCTGTTGTACTTATTAGTTGTATTTATACACTATGCTCATCTTCTAAAGTGGAGTGCCTTAAAGCTTCCCTACTAAAATTCCTGAAAATACGCTTGTATACAGTAAACCACCAATATATATATATATATATATATATATATATATATATATATATATATATATATATATATATATGGAAATAACATAAAGTATTCTTTTGCACTGTTTGACAACAGTAGTATAAAAAACCTAACTATTACAAAATCTACAAGTTATTGTTAATAAAATTAGTCTGAAGACTTACTTTATGTTCAAGAAAATCTGGAAGGCTCAATGGGAGATGAGCATGTACTATTATCCCAGGCCCATATATGAAGGCCATGAAAAGGGAAAAACATTTCTCAATAAATATTTTGAATGTTTGCTTATCAACACAGAAACATGCATTTTTTTGTAGATCAAACTTGTTATGTTTTGTTTTCATAATAATGCATTCATTATACAGAGTTTGGCTTATGTCTTTTTTGTTAGTTTTTAAATGCATATTATTTAAGTTGCATTTTTCAAGTTTCTGTTTCAGTCACCGCCTTCACAGTACGTGTGTGTGTATGTCATGTAAATAAACTGCAGTATTAGTATAACACTATAATACGTGAGTTAATATTGCTACGGAATTTAACTTTTAGTCCTATACTGAATTGAGGAGCACCTGATGTTTGCTGTTCCAGGGCCCATACTGGCTTTCAAGGGTCTTGATCTTCAGAATTAGTAGATTAGATACACAAAGAATAAATGTTTGGGTAAATTTTCACAATAATTAATCTACTTGACCATAATTATCATTTACCCCCAATTTAACAATTGGCAAAATACCAGTCATATTAGAGTGAGGCCTTTTCAATTTGAAGTTCGCGTTATCTCCGAGTGAAAATAGTTTTGGAACACAAGTGATAAACAGCAAATTTACTGTACTCTGAAACACCGTAAAGAATGTAGCATCTGAGATAGCATATAAAAATGAACACTTTTAAGATTTATGCTGGAAACCTTAAAGTTGGTATTTACTATAAAGCTATTATGATGTCTTCAAATAAAAATGGTTGACTATACTTTATCAACGCACATGAATGTAAAATTTCACTCAATTTTGAGAGACCACAGTATGTATAGTTAGCGACTACTGAGCCAGACATGGCAAGGCACCCGCACACTATCACTGGCACAAAGTACAACATACTGTTTTGAAAAATTATTTTATGAGCTTTTACAGAGGGGACACGCAAGAAAAGTACAATGTACATGCAAATGTAGATTTCCACAGCATTATATCGAGGAAATGTGTCTTATGTTTAAGTTGATGTTATACATTTATAATCATGCTTAGGTTTTATTAAATGCAGGATTGTTCATGCATAACTTTTAAAAAAATTTCAAAATTTTAAACATATTTAGATGTGATTAGAAACAGTAAAGTAATTCCAAGATATTAAGGTCTCTTTACTATAATTACTTTTCATTATTGAGGAAGTATGCAAGACGAAATTATTAAGCAGCTTGTCAATATTAAAACACAACACACTCCACACAACCACTGTAACGCAACGCCACTTCATGCATGACAATAGTACATTTTATGCGGGGAAAAATTATGCAAACTACCAGTTATATCATCTCTCAAAATAATTCTGGGTAATAAAAAGTCCATCTGAAAAGTTCCCTTTGTATACCCTTTCTGGAAAAAACATAATTCAGCATAAAGTTTCCACACTTGCCTTGTAAAATACAAAACATCTAAAATTTGCAAGAAACCTCAGCAGCTTAATGAATGTAACAAGGAGTCATAGTGAGGCTAAAGATCCAATCGAGTAAGAGTATGTAATGGAAATACAAATGCTGACATTTTTTGTTTATCTGTTGAGGGGGACTTCTGGGTCAATTCAGTCATGGATGGCAGCATAATGAAAACACAAACAATGCAGTATTGTAGACATGAACCACAGTTTATTGATGCATTTCCCTATTTTCAGCAGTTATTATTCTGTTTTCCCCTACTTATTGATAGTCTTGTGTCACTGTCTTGTCCTCAAGGAGTAACCCTTTCCATGGTTTATCCAGAGCTCCATGGTGACCAGACTAGTGTTAAAAGTTACCCTTTCCATGGTTTATCTAGAGCTCCATGGTGACCAGACAAATGTTAAAGTATTCTATTTTAGCTGGTCTTGTGGCCAGGTATTGTGTCATAATGATAAACATTATAACATGTGATGGAGTGTAAATGGACTCAAGATAATGGGGCACTTTCTCTTATCATCAACGAATGCTAAAAACCAGTTTGCCTATGTCTAAACCCGCAAGAAGTGGCTATGCACATATGTGCCGTCGTATTGTTTACATAAGGCCAAACATGGACTAGGAAGCTATTCCTTTTCTGGTCAGTAAACAAACCAGAGCTCAGAGAAGTTCGTTCTCTGTTGACTGATTCATGGAAACATCTAAGTTGAAAGCTAAGTGCATACCTAATTTTAGATTTCGCTTAAAAATGTTTCAGTTTAGACTGTGGAACAATGATTTTAATGTGAGTGAAAAGCCCCGAACTGACTTTTTTTTTTTGCCTGCACACATTGGTGCTTCTTACGATTTACGGTTGTTAGGCTAGCTCCAAGAATTTAATTCTTTGCTTATTAATTTCATTACTGAGGTTCATAGAAACAAATAAGTTGAAAGCTAAGTGTATAAATTTAAATTCCAGTTAAAAAACTTTTAAATTAGACTGTGGAACAATGATTTTACTGTGCGTGAAAACCAGTAAACCGGTTTTCTCTCCAGCACATGTCTGCGCTTCTTACAATTAACGATCGTTAGCTATTTGCAGAACCCCAAAATTATTTTGAAAAATTTATCATTCTACTATCTAGAAGTTTTATCTAAAGAAATGTTCCCCAATTACTATCATTAATACAGATAATCCATTCAGATAATGATGTCGGCAATAGCCTACTAGGCAGCAGCCTACAATCTACATCAATTCAGTGAAATAAAGTTAGCTAGACTGTAGTAGATATTGTCTGTAACCTATAACCTAGGATTAAATATCCTCAAGGGTGAATAAAAATAACATGGATTAGGTAGTAACCTGAATTAAAGTAAGACTTAAGACATATCCTATTAGGCTCTAGTTCTAGGCAATAGCCTAAGTTTACACCAGAGACTGTAGGATTAGATAAAAGGCTACATACATTTTTCCTTTTATATAGCCTGTATACTTAAGCATAGTCTTAGTACTCTCGGCTAAGATGCGCATACCCTTAAAAGGGAATTAAATTATCTAGATTGATTAGAAATAACCTAAGCTAGTGATAGGCTAGCCTAACTACTACCAGTAGCCTATAAAAAAGTATGGTTCATATCCTCAAATGTTTTAAATAAGCCTATAATAGACATTGTCCCAGAATAGGTGGAGCAGGAAATCCTCTTTTCCTAGTTTAACATATGTTATTCTTGAAGCAAAAACCTAAAGCCATAGAAAACAGTGGCTTGGGTTAAACAAATTAGTTCATAGATTAGTCTAGGTGACTAGACGTCCCTGGTTTCCGGGGACAGTCCCCGTTTTCAGTGACCTGTCCCTGGCTACTGCTGTCCCCGGAAATGTCCCCGGTTTTCACTGTGACTGAAAGATCTGAAATTGGAATACAGAAAAAAAGATAACGTTGACCAAACTATACATTGTTGCACATCGTACTACTCGCACTGTACTGTGTATGTATATAACTAAGGAAATAATAAGCAGCACTGCACAACATAATTTGTGAGATTACCTTCCAAGAACATAAAACAAAATTTCCCGCCAAACCATCGTCAGTATCGTCAAGCATGTCCTTAAACCCCCCTCTTGCTTTCTGCCAGCAACCAGCCAGCACCACTCTCTGCCATCCTGCGGTGGTTTGCCCATAGATAATTGGTAATTAGTAATTAAATTATAGCCTACCTTGATTTAATCAACTGAATTTTTATTAAATTCCTTTGCAATTCTGGATAAATAGGGTGAAGAAACTTTTGAATGCTGCTTTATGAATGGTAAGGGCAGTATCCCCGTTTTAGTTTTTCAATGACAAAAGCACGTCATGTTTTGGAGGCTTTTACGCCTCTGAACCGAAAATGTCCCATAATTTGTCAAAGCATGATAGGGGCTCAAATACTCATCCCTGATATTAATAATCCTTGGTTAGACAGCTCAGTGTTCATTTCCTCTCCCTCTAGTAAATATCTAATTAATGTGAGAAAAACTATGATCGAAACTGTACCCTTACAGGGTCTCTAAATGTAATAGTAGCTAGACTCCCTATCAAAGAAAACGACAGCCTCCACAGACAACCACTCTTTTCGGAAAATAGCCAAATTGCTTCCACAACTGGAAGTGGACCTGTTTGCCAAATGAGAATCACAAACTGCCAGTCATTAAACAGCATGAGATGCCTTCCTACAAGACTGGAACAAATAGAGGAAAATAAATCTTTTTCCTCCATTGTTCCACATTTCGAAGGTGTTGAGTATTTACTAGTTTCAAATTAGCCAAACAGGCATTGGTTCCTATTACTTTAACAATGGGCGAAGAGATAAATTCCAAAACTGTCTGCTGTTCTATTCTAGTCAGTAGGAGGGAGGGAAAGTCGTTTATAGATCTTCCTTTCAGAGCCGAGACCTTCACGGGTAGATTTATCAAAGATTACCCACGGTGAAAATTACTCTCCCGACATTGCTAGGTACCTAGTGCAAAAAGTACAGACTTCCTATATCTGGCAATACCAGTATGTATGGAAGGTATGGTTAAATCATATCCATACCAAGAGTCCAGTCAGAAATTCTAGAGAAACAATTTTCACTTTTCTTATCTCTTTTGAAGACAACCGCCTTGCAGTTACAACAATCATCATTTTGGTTGCAGAAACACAACAATATTGCATGTGAAGTATAAAGTCTTTAATAGATAATAAAAGCTTTTAAACCTTGTACTAGGTTCATCTTCAGTCAAGTGAACATTATGACTTTAAAAATCCGTTGAAGTAAACTTCTGAACAGGACAATTCCACAATGACGAATGCAAATGGAGGAAGCGCTCAACACCCCAACTAGGTAATTCCGTAGTTGATGTTCGAATCATCATTTTGTTCTTGCGGTTTCTGATGTAGGTAAACTGGGTTTTAGCATTCGCTGAGGATAAAGACTGGTTTACACCTACGCACTTTTGTGGTGCGGTCTGTTACAGCGTGGGACCGCATGAAACTGCACTATAAACGCACCAAAAGCTGGCGATGACTGTCAAAGCCGCATGACGCCACCCGGATTTTAAATAATTTCAAATTTCTGCGTGGTGTCTGGCAGCGTGATGAAGTCACACGAAGCCGTAAGGGGTCTGGCGCAGTGCCGCACCACACCACACCACACCGCACGTGGTGCGATGTGGTGCGACATCATACCACTTGTGAGGGAGTACTACGGCGTGATGTTATGGCGCGTGTTACGGCGTCTCCCTAGGTCGATTTTTTAATTTATTTATTTAAAAAAAAATTTTTTAAGGTGAACCTCAATACTTTTTTTTTCTTTTATTAAGAAATATTACTTTACAAAATTATATTTTACAATTTTGTATATGCATTATAAGATCTATGTATAATATGAAAATATTACAATTTATTATTTTTCTAAATATGTTTTTAAATTAGAAACATACTGATTCGTGAAAATTTTGTTAACATTAGACTTAAATCCTATAATATTTACATTAAATGTATTTAACAGTCTATTCTTTATGCATTTAATAATTTGCTGGTTAGTACTTATTCCCAAATATCTTGCCATCCATATACTTGAAATAAAATCTGCTATTATTACGAAAACGCATGTGTCGCCCTGTATGCACCCCGCACATGCGCATGACAGCTGCCATGACTATTCTTCCTGCTGCTCTTGGCGCAAACTGCACGCCCTGCAGAGCCTCTGTACTGATTTACCTTTTGCTGCTTGGAATAAACAAATCTACGACTCGGGATATCATTTCTCCCATCCTGCAATCTTCCGTCTTCTAATGTAAGACATCACCACCTATCACCATGGCGCAGTGACGAAACCATTCAACATTTTCAAGGAACACTGGAATCAGCATTCAAACCCAGCCGCCATTACCCCTCGATCGCCTTTGGATTTTACAGTGCTAGTGCGGTCTTTGTGCTATGTTCATGCAGTGTAATGTCAGTGCTTTGATTTTACTGGGTTTTATTTCTCTTGTGCCTTGCCCCAGCTCAACGGGTACCCTTATTTCCATACCCAGCTACAGAGCCCGAGGCACGTCCCCCCCCCCCCCCCACCCCCCACCGCCCATCATTTGCCATACACTGCTGACTCAGTTAAGTGGTCGGTCCCCTCTCCCCACCTGACTGCCCACCCCCCAGGAGCCTACCTAACCCACTCTCCACTGCCTGCCAGGATTCGCCGCACAGTTGAAGAATTATTTACAGTAACTTTTAATAAAAACTGTAGAAAGTCTTCCTCATCGTTCTTCTAATCCTTTAAACTGCAGCTGACATTGCAGAAAACTGCTCATAATGGCTTCTGCTTCACATCAAGACGAACTTGGGGATATGCAATACGACCAGGACCCTGAGGACCGCCAGTTGCCTTCACACCAAGTCTCACCAACAGACCTTTGAACCCTTCCAGGTTTTGCAACCCTGGAAACCCCACCTTTGCTCTCACCACACCTGAGTATACCGCCTCCCACAGCTCCAAATACGGAGTTAAGGCTCCTCATCAAGTACCTGGAGGAATCTCGACAGGCCGAGTTGGCTGCACATCAGAGAGAGGAAGAACAACGTCATTATGAAGAGGAGCAACGTCGTCATGAAGAGGATCTACACCGCCAAGAGGACAACTTGAGAAGAGAGGAGGAAGCTCAATGTTTCACCGTATTGTTGCAGCTACTTAGCGTCAATTCAGCCCAGCAGCAAGCAACACCAGCGGACTCACAACAACTTCCCACACAATCCTCAGTGCCAACGTCCATTCAGCCACCACCCCCACAGAAGGCCATCGCCCAGACCCCGCCGCCCTTATGTCCTGATGCCACATACCAAGTGTTCAGGGAATGGCGTAGGTGCTGGGATGACTACAGTGCGATGGTGGACCTAGGGACATTACCTACCAGGAAACAGATGATACAGCTGCGTATGTGCCTCAGCCTGGAGACCCAAAGAATACTCGAGCACACACTCAACGTATCACCAGACACGGATCGGAGTTTTGACGAGGTCTTGAATATTCTCCAGGAACACATCAAGAACCTGCAGAATGAAGCTCTACGACGCAGGGACCTGCTCTCCTGCAAGCAGAGAGAAGGGGAAAGCTTCAGCAACTTCTACGTCCAACTGAAGCATGTAGCAGAGGAAATCGACGTCTGTCCTGGCCATTCTGCTATGTGCGAGGAGACTCAGCTGAAGATGATCATCATCATGGGAGTCAGGGACCAGGAGCTCACTCAGAAACTCATTACCCTGGACGCTGCAGCTTCATTGGCCACCATGGTTAACGATTGTCGCTCCTATGAGGCCACACGGACAGCCACTATCGCCATACATGCCCCTCCTTCTAAATTGTGTGCCATCTCCACGTATGAAAAAATCAAAGGACATGGCAACAGGGGTTCTACCTTGCTACCAACCCCTAACAAGGACACTTTATGCCCTTCCTGCACAAGGAAGCACAGCTCAACAGGAAAGTGCCCAGCCAGCGACAGTGTATGTGTAAACTGTGGCTGCAAAGGACACTGGCGCAGGACCCCAAAGTGCCCCGCCAACAAGGCCACATGCAGACACTGTGGCCGAGTGGGCCACTATGACAAGTACTGCCGTCAGCAGATGAACGCCAAGCAGAGCGGCCCGCCCAGTGCCATGCCACCTTCTAGCAAGCCCTCTAACTGTCGCAAGGTCGAGACCCCCTCTTCATCAACTGACTCCTCACCATCACCCATATCCATCGCCCTCACCTACAGGGGTGAGACATCGAAGATAATGATGCTGCCTGACACAGGAGCTGATGTATCAGTGATGGGCCCCCAGCACTTGGAACTCCTTCACATTCCCAGGACTGAGCTACAGCCTCCCGCCAGATCAGTGACACTCACGGCAGATGGGTCAAAGATGACACCGGCTTTAGGAACCCTTAAGGCCACCTTGTCCTTGGCCAAACGGTCCTGCCTCGCCACGATTCAAGTCCATGAACGCGTTCAGATGCCACTCCTGTCCTATGCACTTTGCAAGGAGTTGGCCATCATCCCGCCAGGCTTTCCGCGGCCCATCCTACAGGCCACCCACATTAATCGATGCAAGGAGCTACTCCTGCATGCTGACACGCCCCTGCTGAGGCCTCAGAATATTTCTTACAAACCTTTCAGGATGTACTTGTGTCAAAGAAAGACCTTAAAGCAGCTCCACTGAGGCCGATGGCAGGCCCTCCCATGAAAATCCACCTTAAGGAAGACGCGGTCCCTTTCGCCATCCAGACCCCAAGGCAGATACCCTACGCTTTCCGTGAACCTGTCAAGAATGAACTAAACTCCATGGAACAACACGGAATCATTAAGCCTTGTGGAGATGAGCCATCGGAATGATGCCACCCTCTAGTCGCCGTCCCTAAGGCCAAGGGAGTTCGAATTACAGTGGATCTCACGAAGTTGAACGCACAAGTCTCCCGTCCAACCCACCATTCGCCCATGCCCTTAGCTGCTGTCCGCGCTGTCGACTCCACCGCCAAGTTTTTCACCACTGCGGACGCTCTACACGGCTACTGGCAGATGGAGCTAGCAGGAGAGGACCGCCACCTCACCACTTTCATTACGCCTTATGGACGCTTCCAGCATTGCCGGGGACCTATGGGCTTCGCTGCTACTGGTGATGCCTATTGCTATTACGGCGACCTAGCTCTCCAAGGCATGAAGAAGTGTGTCAAGGTTGTTGATGATATTCTCATCCTCGACGATGACCTACTGACACACTACCACAGGATCCACAAACTACTCACCCGCTGCCGCAGAAATGGCATCACTCTCAACAAAGAAAAGTTCACAGTGGCAGAGACCAGAGTGAATTTCTGTGGCTTCACCCTTTCCGAAGAAGGAATTGCTGCTGACCCAGGATGAGTTGCTGCTCTGCAAGACTTCCCTACACCATTCAACCTGACGGACTTACGTTCCTTCATGGGATTAGTAAACCAGTTGGCAGAGTTTACCCCAGATATCGCCCTGACTGCACAACCCCTTCGACCATTCATGAGCCCCAAGCGCACTTTTCTTTGGACACCTGACCATGACCAGGCCTTGAAACGTGTGAAACAAGCACTTTCAAGCCCGCCTGTTCTTGCGTCTTTTGACCCAACCCTGCCGACCATTCTCCAGACCGATGCATCTCACCTCTACGGGATAGGCTACGATCTTCTCCAGGACCATGGATCTGGACATCTCTGCGTAGTCCAGTGTGGATCCCGCTTTCTCGCAAACGCTGAAACGAGGTATGCAACAATTGAACTGGAGATGCTTGCAGTATTTTGGGCCCTCACAAAGTGCTGCCTATACCTCAAAGGACTGCCAACCTTCACCCTGCAAACTGACCCATTGGTGGCCATATATCAACAGCAACACGCTGGACATGGGTTTTCAACCACGGCTCCTGCGAATGGAGGAGCGCATGTCACAATACCAATTTACTGCAGTGTGGTGCGCCAGCAAGTCTTTATGCATCCCAGATGCACTTTCTCGTGCACCAGTCAACTACCACACCTCTGAGGATATGACTGGCTGTGCTGAGGTAATGGCACACGTCAGGTTCGTCATCAACGCTACAACAGCTTCCCAAGACAAAGATACCCCAACCATTGATGCCGACCGGACCCTACAGGACATGTCGATAGCAGCACAGGCCGACCCCACCTACGTTCGCCTTTGCGATTGCATCAGCTCTGGGTTTCCCACAAACCAGTATGACCTACATGCATCCTTATCACCGTACTGGAAGCTGCGAGAAGCCCTCTCTACTGACGGCAACCTCATGCTCTATGGGGCAAGAATACTAGTTCCTGCAGCTGTACGTCGCCACACACTCGCCAGACTCCATGATAGTCACTGTGGTGTCGAGGCTACCAAACATCGGGCCCGACAAACCGTCTTCTGGCAGGGGATAGACTCAGACATCGCCAACACCGTCGCTGCCTGTGAGCTGTGCCAAGTCCTGCGTCCCAGCCAACAACAGGAGCCTCTCCACAACGACGACCATCCATCCAGGCCCTTTGAGTCAGTATCGGCAGACTTCTTCCAGGTAGCTGGGAAGTCCTTTCTTGTAGTCGCTGACCGCCTCTCTGGTTGGCCTGTGGTTGTCCCTTGCAAGGACGACACTACTGCCTCCTCGACCAGACGGCACTTCTGCCGCTACTTCAAAGAGGTGGGTGTTCCCTTGCGCCTGCGCACCGATGGAGGACCTCAGTTTACCAGCAAGGAATTCGCCGACTTCACAGAACATTGGGGTGTACACCACACCAACTCGTCGCCACATTACCCACAGTCTAAGGGACCCGCTGAGGCCGCAGTCAAGGCTGTCAAGCACTTGATCCTCAAAACGGCCCCCACAGGAAACATTGACTGTGAGGACTTCGATTGTGGTCTCCTTGAGTTAAGAAACACACCCAACCAATCTGGTCGCTCTCCTGCCCAGGTACTGTATGGTCACCCTATCCGTACATGTGTGCCTGCCCATCCTCAGTCATTCACAGAAGATTGGCAGAAAAAGGCCCATGAATGTGACCGCCAAGCCACTGCCAGAGCTGCTCAGGTGCAGCGCAACTATGATGCCCACGCCCGCCCCCTGCCCAGGCTTAATGTGGGCCAACATGTCGCTTCCTATATCCAGTGCCCAGCCCCAATCAAGTTTCCAACTCTGATCTCCTTGTGGTCCCTATTCCAGACATGGAAAAGTCATCAATTCCCTCCAAAGCCCCTCGCAGGTCTCCAAGATTGAACAGGCCTACATAATGTACAAAGCCCATATGCCCCGTATGCAACTTGCTTCGTACATGTAATTTGTTTAGTATGTTCAAAATACCTCTTTGAACGCAAAAGGGGAAGGGGAGGTGTGGAATGATGTATATTTTACTATTCAATTGCTGTACTATTAATTTACATGCACTTAACAAAATTGCCTATTGTGAACGCATCCGCATGTGTCGCCCTGTATGCACCCAACACATGCGCATGACTATTCTTCCTGCTGCTCTTGGCGCAAACTGCACGCCCTGCAGAGCCTCTGTACTGATTTACCTTTTGCTGCTTGGAATAAACAAATCTACGACTCGGGATATCATTTCTCCCATCCTGCAATGTTCCATCTTCTAATGTAAGACATCACCACCTATCACCAATATGCATATTAGTTTCTATGCATCCACAACTGCATTCCTTAACATCTTTTATTTTCATCATGGCTAGCCTATCATTTGTACTTAAAACTTCATGAACATACTTAAACAAAATTTCTCTACTTTTATTTTCTATATAGTTATTATTTACATGTTCCCAAATTAGTTTCCAGTTTAATAGTGGATACATTTTTCCATATTTGGAACATATTCACTGTTTTTCATTAAATGTTCATATACCACTTTCGTTTTTATCTGTGGATAAGAGGTCATCTTATTAGCACTTCGTAATATATTTATCATACTTTCATAAAAACTAGGTGTAAAAATAGTGCAATCCTGATATTGGCATTCATTTTCTATAAGGTAGGTTGCTCCGACTTTACAATAATAAATAATCATGTGGTAACCAAAATAACGATCTTTTAAACGTTTTAGAAATGTACTAAACATGATTGACTTCGCTTTATACTGAATATCAATAATTCCACAACCACCTCTTAATTTTGACAAAAACATAGGTCGATTGGATGGAAGGTTGCCGCGCATTCTGGGGAGGATAAAAGGGGCCGGACAGACCACGGGGGCATCATTCGCGCTCTGATAGCCTATCGACAATGTATAAATAAATAGAATTTCATTTTTTTAATAATAAATTATTTTTTGGTTATTTTCTTAATATTAAATGATTTTGTAAATTTTATATAATTTATCATGTTTCTTTTTGTAATAAATATGTTGAAATACTGACTTGCATTATATTTTCCTTATTGATGCTTAATTTACTATGTCATGACAATATATATGATGATATGATTGGGTGAAATGAAATTGAAAAATGGAAAAGCATGGCCATAAAGAATAATAACATGAAGAAATATAACAGGAAATCTAACATGAAATATGATATATGAAATAAATAGAACTCGGAAAATAACTTGAACTATAAAATGAAATGTAACATGAAATAAATATGGCCATCAAATGATATAATAACATACAAGGTAAAGAACAATAATATAATATTGAGAAGGTGATCAAATGAACATGAACACATACAAATATGATAATGAAACAATAATTAACATTGACTAGACATAGTTATTAAAGAGGGGAACAATGAGAAATCAGTAACAGACTAAACACATATTGACCTAAGTTGATAATATATGATATTTGCAGTTGAAAATGTTAAGGTATAAACCAAGTCTCAATTTCATTTTCTTACATTCTATACTTTTCATGTTCATTTTCTTGCAATCTATGCTTTTCATGTTAATTTTCTTACTTTCTATGTTTTTCATGTTCATTTTCTTACTTTCTATGCTTTACATGTTTGTTTAGTATAAGTATTTTTGTTATGTCCATCATTTGCTTCTCATTTGTCTCATTATTATGAATTATGTTATTATTACTCCGCAACAACACCGCAAGAAACCCGCAACACACCGTTACACGGAGTAACAAAGCCGCAAGAGTGCGTGCCCTGGCATAGCAACAACGACCATAAAACCGCACCAACGCCGTAACACTCCGCTTGACACTGCATAAACACGCCGTGACATGCCTGTAACACACCGCATGGGTCCGCGCCACGCCGCCCAATAGGTAATTTTTTCTAGCCCACCGCGTAAATTTTCTGGCGGTTTCTTGCAACACAAAAGTGCGTAGGTGTAAACCTACCTTAAGAGAAAGTGTCCTCTTATCCTGAGCCCATTTATACTCTATTATGTGTTATAATGTTTATCATTACGACACAATAACGGCCACAAGACCAGCTAAAAGAGATTACTTTGAATGACTACCAAAAATATGTTTTGCCTACGTCATAACAACTATTATTACCTTACCAACAAAGAAATCAAACCAGTTACTGACAAATACCCTAAAGAAACACTACTTAAGAAAAAACCTAAGTGAAACACACTATATTTCAAAAAGGATTAAATGCAATACAGAAATGTACTAAAAATACCATAAACGGGAATTTTATTGAAAATATCATAAAATGGAATTTAATGAAAATATCGTAAAATGCAATAATAAACGGAATTTTAATGAAAATATAAAGTGGAATTGACTGATAATATCATAAATAAAATGCAAAGTCCAAATGTACACCATTATGTGAAGAGGACCACTAATAATAAATGTAAACGTAGCATAAGCTACAAGAACAGTAGAAATGGTTAAGGGCTGAATATGAAAAAATGTTTTCTATACTTCTAATATATAACAAAATCTCATGTAACCAAGCAAAAAGTCAAAGAAAACCATGCAAGTAACAGTCATGCAATGAATCAGTGATGAAAGCCGGTCAAGCTATTAAAATACTTAATGATAAAAGCACTCCTTTTGAAAACCTGCAACTTGAAACTAGCCTGGATTCAGCGCTCATCTGAGGAGCTAAATGATGCTTGAGCTGAGGACGCTGATTTCCCCCCACTGGGGCTATTCGCTCGGGGGCCGATTGGGGTCCCAGGTTGTGAGTGGGTTGAATTGCTGCTCGCTTCTCCGGCACTTCAGCAGCTTTGTAGGTTTTCCTTTTTTGTCCATGACAAGTTTTATATGTATGATTCAGTTATGATATTCAGTAAATTGCATGCAAAAAAGAAAAAAAGTTTTTTACAATAACTCTTACGAACACAGACAGTATACATATTTACATAAGGCACTATCTACAGTAACTAAAAGGATTTAGGTACTCTAACATACAAAAGTAATGCCGTGATTAAGTATACTATATTACTAAGCATGCAAACATGATTAGAGAACTGACATTCCATAACATAATATAAAATATAGGCAATTATAAAAATACAAATAAAGAAATAGAATGTGGTAGCAGTATGTAAAATCGCGTATAACGAATGTGAATTCTCAGGTACAATGTATAATAATAATGCTGTACAGCAGATCAAAGAAATAAATGGCACGAATTATTTTTCGGTAATGAAAACCAAGAAAAGTATACTCCGTACGATATGTATATATATGAACACTTGAGAAATAATGGGATGGTTAACCCAATTAAATGAAGAAAACAAGCGTAAGGAAATTATCAATATTTAAAAGAAAGTCTGGTAATTCAGAGTCGTTTCTTTAATAGAATATTACTCCTCGTGCTCATACTAGCTGCTGCTATAGCACGAGTCTATGGAATACTACCAAACAAAGGTATGATTAATGTGCTGAATTCCAAGACATTTCCTAAGAATGCTCCTTGAAGTCAGATTTACAAAAGCATTATTAATCTGAAATCAGTATTAGACCCAAGTGGTCACCTATGAGACCAACCACGGGTAGAGAGTGGCTTGTAGTAATCACTAGGTTATCTATTATGACCCTACAATTCCGCGTCAGGCTATTAATATCATTCTTTAAAAGTAAGTAGAGCAATTTTTTTCCTTTGGTATGGTAGTATTCACTTTACATACTGTCCCTGGGCGCATCTGCAATAAATGGACAGAATGTATGCCACCTGCTTTCTACTGCAGATGCATGGTATAGAATGGAAGTGAAAATCCAAGGCTACAAGTTTATACCAATAATAGTTTAAAAAAATTAAATAAATGAAACTTTATCAAGATGACATAAATAGTTCCCTCATTTTGATCTTGGATTATTAGGAACAAGCGTTTCCAAACTGTGAAGACATCGAGAAATTAAGATGGCATTGTGGTTTTTAAACATTACAAGCATATCTGGTCAAAGTGGCCAGCAGATTCTGCATATAAATTTTCTATTTTCAGTGAGCTCACAAAAAAAAAAGACATAAAGGCAAAGTGTCCTCATTTAGATAATGTCAAGACTTCGGATAGCCAATTCCACATTCATTAAGATAACATCCTGAACTACATAGCGACAACTTGGCCTCTCCCGTCTATTTTCAGCTTAACGTATTTATGTATTTTTAAAGCAATGTATATCACCTTTGTGAAGTTTTAATCATTTGTGTTTTGACCATTGTGAAGCCTTGTGGCCTTATAATCTAATTTCCATACTTTCCCTATGCACTGTAAAAAATACCATTATGCACTGTAAAAAATACCATTGGAAATGACCCAATAAAAGACAAACATTTACAATAAACTAGACAAAAATGATTTCAGTATATTATGTTCGGTTTAACCTAATTCGCATGAAATGAATAAAGGTTAGAGAGTGTATCAATTACGGTACACTTGCTAGAAAAGCCATAATTCCGATATCCTTTTCAATCACAGGCCACATCATACACAAAAAGGTAGGACTAAATAGAACTAGTTGACGACAAGGACTATCTATCACGTTACCGAGTGTAGCTTGCACCACAAAAGACTTTATTTTCAAAGTACTTGAAAGGACAATAAAAGAAAAGGGAAGAATTCAAAAAGAAGCAACCTGATAAGACTACAGTATAAATCTGAAGAATGCAAATCAGGAAATCATAATGCAGTAAAAAGTAAGGATTGAAAAATGGAAGCTGCAGGTGTTTGGACGCTGCTTTTAATTCCGTGACTAGACAGAAATAAGAATAATGAAAATATGAAAGCAAATGACTTCAGCATCATTACCTTTCTGTAGGACGTCTGTAGTTGCGACGGGAAAGGGAATTAGAGCCGTTACTGCTACCTAAACTACTATTAAGGCCGCTATTGACAGTGCTTCCTCCAGGAGGCTGACCTCTTCTGACTAGCTGAGGTGTCCTGAAAATCATTGTAGTGCATACTTTACTTTACATGAAACATTAACCTAAAAGGAGTCCAGTTCATTAGACACAAACTTGTCAAGTAATTGAATGCAGTATTACAACCTAGGTTCGATGTTGTGTTAGATGAATCAGCCATAGAGCCCACTGTGAACTATTAATAGCATATAAATGTGACAGAGAGGAAATACCAAGTGAAGAACCAATACATATTGCATTTCCTAAAAAAAAGATATATATACACTACTCAGGTATGTAAAACGCTGTAACGCTTTAACCCAAACTGATACTCAGCCCAGGTCTACGTAATACATGATTTACTTGATCACATTAATTTGTATTAGAATATTAACATATATACTCCTAAGTTTAATAGAAATAACTTGTATGCAGAATAATTACATATTCTGGTAACTAGTATGGAAATTCATGTTAATACGCCTAAAATAATTAACATAATAGCATTTACACACAGGTATATTTACTGCACAAAAGATTTTAAATGGTGTTACTAATTAACTTTTTCAGCCACCTAGAACTGCACAATGAACTGCACTTGTGATTTACAGTAAATTTCATAACAATATGTAGGAAATGACAGAACAGCGTATGAAAATTTCATATAACTCTAAACTTCCTTTTCACCAACATGACATTTCCCTTATAATTGAGTGTCCATCAAAAAAAAACTGCCACCGTCTTATTCATCCTTTGCCAGGCCAATCAATGCTGCCAGTAACATCACCAATATGTCAACCATCCTGGAATGACTGCAAATGCCCTCGCACCCTTGACATTAAAGCCTTTCCTTTCCAATGCTCCCCTCCCTCCCTCCCTCCCTCCCATAAATTTTAAACGACGTACAGTTTTCACTATTCTGCCGCCATCTTCCAGTCTCTTCGTGTGTCCAAACAACCACAGAACACTGAATCTTATCACATCTCAGTTGTATCTATATTTATCACCTTTATAGCTTCTCGTATTGCTCTTATATTAGGCAACCTATCCATCTTGCATTCAGAATTAACACTGCAATTCTTCAAAGACTGTATGAAAAAAAAACTTTAAACACCATAAATTACGCTTCAATGTACAAAACTTTTCTTCAAACCCAATCAGTACATAATACGCATCTCTCATTCTGTCATCATCTGTTACATTTACTCCCAAAAGCCTATGTAATCCAACACCTATTCCTCTACCATCCACACTAATATTCGGTGCTCAATCTTCCAGGTTTCCATTAAGCTTCATGACAGCCCTATTGCTCAACACTAGACTTGATCCAATGACATGCACTTCCACAATTCTCTCCAGATGCTGACTCTGCATCATTAGTGAACATCAACCTTTGCAAACTACCGTCATGCCCCTTTTTCTCGTCCCAAAATTTTGCACCTACATCTTCCATTCTTTCTCTGACTCCTCTCCAACCAACTTATACTCACACATAACAATTAACCTTTCATATCAATTTTGGTATCCCTTCTCAATCATTCCTTTAGTCGCCTTCCTTCAAACACCTTACACACACAGGTCAGCCACACACTCACTCACTCGCACTATCATCACCATACTACTACATCTGGCTGGTAATCAAATCCCACCAGTTCCTGATGCCTTCCCTTCTTGAATCTTGCATCATCACACCCATGGGTACTTTCGAACTTGCAGTAAATTTCTCCACAATTCATTTTAATCTGCTTCCCTTCAGATGCCACATTCAACGAATCTCCAAATAAAGATGCTATCAACACTTTTGGATGGCAGCTAATTCTTCCCAACAACTAGAAATACCTTAATCTCTAACTACAGACATGCTTTGCTAGCATAATAAAAAAAAACAACCCAAAAGATTTACCTGAAGGTTTCTCTGGTGGTTTGAGGGCTGATCCGTCTCTCCAGAGACCGGTGTCTCTTCTCCTTACTTGGAGGTCCAAGGGTCTTGTTTAGGTTGGTATTGTGACTCTTACTTTTAGGCATAGCTCGTGAAAATGGCTGACGGGGTGCACTTTCCTCTTGGGAAGGACTAGACCTGTGTAGAGGACTAGCTGCCGGGCTTCGACCCTTGTAACTTACGTTGGGTCCCACTACTGCGAAAAATTTGAAATAAAAATGACAAAAATGAAGGATAAAATTTCGTAAACTGGCGTCACAACGACTCCGGCCATCAGCTGTAGCCACACAACCTCTTAAAGCTTTTCTGCTAAAAAAAAAAGTATATTCCCAAAACTGTTCATACATTTCCTATCAGATAAACGATGAGCCCAATGAGAATTTAAAAACCGGACTCAATGGTCTGATAAACTACCCAACGACACCAAGAAAGAGAGAAGGGGCTTATAAAGCTTGAATATATGTTATGGAGTTGCTTGTTCCTTTCTCAAAGAACGAAAGGTCAATAATAACTTGTGCAAGTCAAAAATATACAAACAACATAATGAATGTTTTCGAGGCAGCATTTAACACAAAACTGTATACAAATAATCGCTTGAAGATGTGATGAACTGGAGTGACAAATAAAACTCTCCAAAGTAATGCTACTCATCATAAGCATACGTTATGGCACAAGCGAAAGGCCTAAACTTTAGCTTGCTTCCTTCTTCCAAATAAGTGAAAATGGAACGAAGAGTGAAGAAGAATAAAAGCTGCAAAAACGAGTGCAGTAAGCAATGAGGTCAGAAAGCTTTCTAATTCATATCATAAGTCATAAAGAAACGGAATTTTTGCAACTCATAATAACCCAATTCCAAAAATATAATTGTTTTTTAAGCGCGCTTAAACGAGCTTAAACGCGCTATCCTGTGCTTATTTCTTTTTAGCCGTAGCTTAAAGTGCACTTAACAAACATTTAGAATGTGGGATATTATGGCACAGTCTACGGTTTGAGAATAATAATTATTTGGTTACCTCCCTCCAGTCTTAAATGCACATTAGACCTGATACCAGACGCATCTCAGCAACACAGCCACTAATTAATCAAACAAGATAGAATTTCAATATGTAAAAATGACTTCGAAGGGGTAATAGACAAAGACACATCAGCAAACATAATATGCCAACATACATGAACACTGAAAAAGTCAAAGCTGTGACGAAACTATGGCGTTTAGACAAGAAAAATGACACATCAATCAAGCATGTATGTATTTGCCCTGTCCGACTGTTTCAACTGGAGGGTTAAAAAGAGCAGTCTCCCATAAAAACATTAGCAATCAAGTGATTTAGTGACCCACTTACTGCACCCGAAACTTCTATTACCAGCGAGGAGCAAAGTGGTCGAGGACCAGATGGCAAGTGGTGCACTGGCTGTTATTGATTGCAATACCTCATCACGAGACCACAGGCATTGAACCTCACTTGCAGCATATTTTTCCTTCTTACATTTCAAAGTGATTATTTACCCCAATAGGGACTGACTGCACTGCCTTGTCCCATTAGGCTTCAAAACAAAGCACCAGTTCGGTGAAATATCTGAATAAATATTTCAAAATATTCCAAGCAACTGAAAATTGGTGTATGCTACAAGCTCCGAAACTTCAAAGCACTAAAAAAAAAAAAAAAAAAATTGAAGACGGAGACATAGGCCAATGTGTATGCGGTTTGAGAAGTAAAACATGAAAATTACGTATCATAAGAATCAGTCATAAAATGAAAAACAGCGTTTTCTGTCTTCAGTTCGAATTCTTCCAAGCGTTTCTAAAGAATTTTACATGCAAGCAACATATAAATAATAGCTTTGATAAAAAAAACTGTACAGCTCACTTTAAAGGTATATCTAGCATTCACAAAATCATAATTATAACTTTATGTAAAAACAAGAATACACAGAAATCACATCCATAAATCTGTATGTGTACATGTGCGTATTTGTGTCTCCTACAATCCAAACGCATTTATACTGTACCAAAGTATCGTGCATGTATTTGTTTACTCAAAAATTTTGCCAAAATACGTCATCGGGATTCATTAAATATACAAAGTATGTACTACTACAGTCCTGAATTTATGCATAAATGCAAAGTGCAGTTACATTTTGTTTCAAGAAATAATGATGAAATAGAAAGTATGATATTAACCACGTTACTGTTCAGGTTGACTGCATGGGCGCCCGCAGCATATTTTCCCCAAAAAATACAGAAAGTTACATTGACCTTTTTTTCAATAGTTCCATATAGTACTACTGTTCAACTGAAACCAAACATTTCTTGCAAGAATAACGCAATTATAGACTGCATAAAAATCTAATACAATATCATAAGACTACCTTTCATTTACTTAAAAGGAAAGAATGTGCTGTAGAATGGAAGGAAAACAAAGTGATACAGTTAAATGTAATACATTTTTTTTCAGGTCAGCCACTGTTCATTTGAAACGGAACTGTAATCACCTGTGGTTACAGGATTTCGGGGGTTGGGGGGGGGGGGGGGGTTGGGGGGGGGGGGGGGGGCAAGTGGCCCCTCTTGCCCCTACGTGCAGGCGTCCATGGTTGACTGTTGCTGTTTTACGAACACGAACCTTTCAAACACTTAATTTCATGAGTCTTTTTATATAGTAAAATATTTATGCAGTAACTGTGAGATGAACAGATTTAATAATTAGTAAACATGCATTCTATAATCCCAATTGCACACACGCATACATAAAATCAAATGAGAAAGTTTAACAAAAGAAAATAAAAGAAAAGAAAAAATGGATCAATATATTCCAGGCCCCAGCCGGACACCCGTATTATCAGGGGCTTCGTTGAATGACAAGGTAGAATGTGCTATTCATTTCATCATATCTCTTGCTCCTTCTAAAAATCGTTTATTTGTTAATACTGAAGAGAAGAGCATTTTCACATAGGTATGAATAATACGAACACACACATCAACGGTCATACTGTAATAAAAAAAAAGACGTAAAATGATCATTTTCCTTAATACAATTTCTCGATTACAACGACCGAAATTCAGGTAGGGCAAAGCGTATACTACGTCCGATTCCATACAGCGCCATGGAACAGCACAAGTCGGTGTGTGTGAGCCTCAGAGACACTGAGTTTATACTGAAGACTTGGAATTTATTTTTAGTGCCGTCCAGTGCCAGGCCAACATGGTCCTGAAGCACAATGACAAGTTCGAAAGTTTACAATATAGGCTCTGCCGTTAAAAAAGCTCGTCAGTGTCAAAGAGAAAAGGCAGTAGACGACAGACCACACGATATCTGCATGCTAAAGCTGGGGAGAGAATCAGGTGGGCGAAACCTCTATGGTTACTGCGAGCTAAGACAAGACTTTTAAATTAGATTCAAGAAAATGTAATGAGATACACATTCCACAGAGTTAACGAGACTATAAACTATGGTGAAATGTGGTATGCAATGCTGTGAACTCTACACACTTGAAGAACCAGAGAAATGAGGAAAGGAAATTTTTCGTAACACGTTCACTACAAAATTTTATAAATAAATATCCCTAAAATATCTAAAAAAAAAAAAAAACCATATTACATTTGCATAACTACTGTATACTACCTGCAACAGCATGTTCGCACACATTATCTTATGAACCGTGTATACAGGACTCGAAAATAGAACGCTTTGCAAAACATTTGTCTTACACGTCATGTATAATTGCCACCATTGCCGCGAGTGACGCTTTTAACAAACCCTCTTAGTCCAGAAAATCCTCACGCCAATATATATTTATTTAAAAAAAGGAGGATCAATATTATGCTTAATGTACTTATTTTAAACTTCACCCATGGCTCTGCTTAAATGAAAATATTCAAACAATTAAACTTTCGTGAGTGCATGAGAGCCCAACAGCAGGTCTCGCGCCGTGCACGCCCCTTAAGTTGCATCAATCAAGTTGTAACTATGAACATGCCTCTCGTACTGACAGCTACAACCATTCTTCCATTATGAGTGCTGAAGTCTATGCAGAACAATCATATTCTTTCACCATAAGGATATAATAAGACTTTGAGTGACAAATTCTGGTATATTTTCATGAATACGCTTAAAATGCCCCGCACCTCCTGAGCGGCACAAGGGCGACATAACCTCAATAAACCAGAGAGGTTGAGCAGTTATCCAGAAACCCGATATAAATAATCTGTCCGTGAGGAAAATCTGATCTAGTTCCACTCCCTCTTCAGGACAAGGACAGCAGGCTTATAAAGGTTAAGAATTTTATGTGAGCTTATGACAATATACCAAGATTTACCAAACAAAAACTTCTTTCAGTTTTCTTCTGAAGATTGAAAAAGAAACCCACAAAATCACAGACAAGAAAATGCATTAACAGCAAAACTTAAAATTAATGATAAACTAACTACAATAATTCAGTGATGTTACGGTAATACTAGTTCAACTACCTCTATAAAACCAGAAAAGCAGAAACGTACTTAAGTGGGCGTCACCACTGGAGGGCTTCGATGGCTGCAGGGAATTCTGACTGTGCTGGAGTTCCAACTGCCTGTACTTCCTCGCTCTTTCCTCTTGGATCTTCTTCTTGTCTCTCTCCTGCCTCCGTCTCTCCACTTCCTTCATGTTCTCCTTCTGCTTCTTCAAGAGCTTAATCTTGGAGAGCGTCGTGTTGGATATTGTGATGTTATGATCCTATAATCAAACGATAAGAAAACGACATTGGTTCCCCAACTCGACATCCATGATGTGGCTCATCACAGAAATTTTCAAATTGAGAAACCATTAAGATCTCATCTACTGGCCATGCAGCTGAGTTTGCAAATAATACGGTTCGCTTTTTTTCCACATAGAGAGATAGAGAAAAATATTGGTCACATTCAGTTGTCATTCTTCATTTTAACCATCATTTTTAATCATTTAATCATAAGGAAAAAATACAAAAGATCTATAGTCTTCACCATTAATAAGCTTTTCAGTGAAACAGTAAATATTAGGAAACTCCAATTTTCAAGCCTAATTCTAAAAATGACCCAAACATTCCAAACTTGGATCATCAGATAACCCACCCGAAATCATTTAGAGTGAAATCCGGCCCCCGTCACACAAGTTACTGAGTAGAACAAAAGTGTTACCCTGATAGATGGCGGCCTTTGCACTACGCCCCTATGCCCCCAGGGTACCAATACAGGTCAACCACAGAGAACACGCAAAAGACTGCTGACTTTTACCTCTGACATACAAGCCTCATAAAACGAGTAATACGTAAAACAGAGAGAGAAGAGAGAGAGAGAGAGAGAGAGAGAGAGAGAGAGAGAGAGAGAGAGCTTACTTCATCGTCCGTCTCGAAGTCGCTCTCGTAGTCGAAATTCCGGAAGTCCTTCTCATACCCTGGGCTTTGCCGAGACGAAACCCGGGATTTTGAAAGCTGCGAGCGTGTCCCGCTGAAACCTGCACACATCACAAAAGGGTACATTATTACTCTAATAATAATAATAATAATAAATAATAATCAATAATAATAATAAAATAATAATAATAATAATAATAATAATCATTATACTTATAATAATAATATAGCTGTTACAACGGCATTCAATTTATATAGAATCTCCTCAATTCTTCTTATTATCTTTTTCTCGTCAGCATGTAGGTGGTGTATTAGGTTTCCTAAGGACATATAAAGATTTCAGTTGTCTTAGGTTTATTCCTCTAACGTGTCGACAGCTCACAGGCAGTCATCTATGAGAGTATACAGTAAAGTGAATTAAGATACGTTTTACAAGTATTTATAGCAGGCAAGGTCGTGTACAATACTTGTAAAACGTATCTTAATTCACTTTACTGTATACTCTCATTGATGACTGCCTGTGCGCTGTCGACATGTTAAGAGGAATAAACCTAAGCAACTGAAATCTTTATAAGTCCTTAGGAAACCTAATACACTAGCTACATGCTGACGAGAAAAAGATAATAAGAAGAATTGAGGAGATTCTATATAAATTCTATAGAAATTAAATGCCGTTGAAACTGCTATAGTATTCAATGCTACTGCCTTCAGAGAAGACTCCCTTCCTAATAATAATAATAATAATAATAATAATAATAATAATAATAATAATAATAATAATAATAATAATAATAATAATAAAAATATGTGGCGCCGTGGAGGAGTGGGTTAGGTCGTCAATAGACTTAAGTCAAGTTAAGCAACATTGGGGCTGGTCAGTCATTGGATGGGTGACCGCTCTCCTCGGCGTTGATTCCTTGGGAAAGGATCTTTACCATAATTTCCTCAGTCTACTCAGCTGTAAATGAGTACCTATCCCTGATGGGGTAGGGCCCAGCTATGGGTTAAATAGCAAAACTCAGCAATGATGGAAAGAAATGAAGGAATAAACGACAACGACGTAAATGGAACCTCTGGCAACAGAGGAGCTTCGTCCGGCAACCAGGTATTCAACCCAATTGAAGGGGAAGACGGTCAGGTACTTGGAGGTCGTCATCCAGCAACTGATCACCACAACGATAGTAATCAACAGCCTGAGATTGGAGCTACAGAAGCAAAAAGGAAGAAATGGACAAGAGAAGAAAATAAGGAAATATGGAGCTGCTACATCAGAAGCAACCCGACGGAGAGAGGATATAGAAGAAGATTGGTCAACATCTGGAATGAGAGGAATAACACCCCCCAAACAGAGCAGAGGCTGGCAGACCAAGTAAGGAACATAAAGAAAAAGAACTGGCTCTCCCCAACAGAAAGAGAACTGGAAAGGGAAATGTCCCACGACAACGAATTACACGAAGACGAACTGAGAGACGATGCCACAGAAGACGACAGGGAGGATGAGGTATCAAACAACGACACACGAAGAAACACCGACGAAGTAACAGAGAGGACGGAATGGGTAGAAAAGATTAGACAATGGATGGAGCCAGATACAGAGAGAACAAAGATCCCCTCCATGAAAGCCTACAACACAAGAAATTAAGGGAGAAAACAAGTGAGGTCAATGAAATAAAGTGGGCATAATACACACCACCAGTATCACAGAAACAAATAACTTGACATATGCAGGAGCAAGATTAGTAGCAGAACTGATGGGGATTCGAACACCAGCACAACCAACCCAACAGAAACCAAAACAGCAATCTCCTTGGAAAAGGCGCCTGGAAAAGCAAATCATGGTGATGAGATCTGACTTGAGTAAACTGAAAGAGATGGCAGAAAAAAGGCTAAGAAGCAAGAAAACAAGGGAGGAACTCAACGAGAAATACAAAGTACAAGAGAGGACTAAACAACACAATAGAAGATGTAAAACAGAGGCTTAAGGCCAAAGCACATAAGATCCAACGGTACATGAACAGGAATAAGGGATACCAACAGAACAAACTATTCGGAAACAAACCAAAAAAAAGACTATACAGCCAACTAAGAGGGGAAGACAACACCCCAGAAATTCCTAAGCCGAACCAAGTAAGGAGACTCTGGGAAAACATATGGAGCAATCCGGTATCACACAACAAACATGCAACATGGCTCCAGGAAGTCAAGGAAGAAGAAACAGGGAGAATAAAACAAAGATTCACAGAGATCACGACAGACACAGTCAAGACAACCAACTAAAGAAAATGCCAAACTGGAAAGCCCAGGTCCCGATGAAGTCCATTGGATACTGGCTCAAAAACTTCAAGGCCCTACACCACGAATAGCAGAACAACTCCAGCATTGTATCTCAAATCACCAAGCACCAATGATGACCACAGGAAGAACATCCTTAGTACAAAAGACAAGAGTAAGGGAAATATAGCCAGGTAACTACAGGCCTATCACCTGCCTACCAATAATGTGGAAGTTACTAACAGGTATCATCAGTGAAGGCTATACAACTACCTATAGGAGACAAACACCATCCCCCACCAACAGAAAGGCTGCAGAAGGAAGTGTAGGGGCACAAAAGACCAGCTCCTGATAGACAAAATGGTAATGAAGAACAGTAGGAGAAGGAAAACCAACCTAAGCATGGCATGGATAGACTATAAGAAAGCCTTCGACATGATACCACACACATGGCTAATAGAATGCCTGAAAATATATGGGGCAGAGGAAAACACCATCAGTTTCTTCAAAAATACAATGCACAACTGGAATACAATACTTACAAGCTCTGGAATAAGACTAGCAGAGGTTAATATCAGGAGAGGGATCTTCCAGGGCGACTCACTGTCCCACTACTCTTCGTAGTAGCCATGATTCCAATGACAAAAGTACTACAAAGAAGATGGATGCCGGGTACCAACTCAAGAAAAGAGGCAACAGAATCAACCATCTGATGTTCATGGACGACATCAAGCTGTATGGTAAGAGCATCAAGGAAATAGATACCCTAATCCAGACTGTAAGGATTGTATCTGGGGACATCAGGATGGAGTTTGGAATAGAAAAATGCGCCTTAGTCAACATACAAAAGGCAAAAGTAACGAGAACTGAAGGGATAAAGCTACCAGATGGGAGCAACATCAAACACATAGATGAGACAGGATACAAATACCTGGGAATAATGGAAGGAGGGGATATAAAACACCAAGAGATGAAGGACACAATCAGGAAAGAATATATGCAGAGACTCAAGGCGATACTCAAGTCAAAACTCAACGCCGGAAATATGATAAAAGCCATAAACACATGCATGGGCAGTGCCAGTAATCAGATACAGCGCAGGAATAGTGGAATGGACGAAGGCAGAACTCCGCAGCATAGATCAGAAAACCAGGAAACATATGACAATACACAAAGCACTACACCCAAGAGCAAATACGGACAGACTATACATAACACGAAAGAAAGGAGGAGAGGGTACTACTAAGTATAGAGGACTGTGTCAACATCGAAAACAGAGCACTGGGCAATATCTGAAAACCAGTGAAGACGAGTGGCTAAAAGAGTGCATGGGAAGAAGGACTAATAAAAGTAGACGAAGACCAGAAAATATACAGAGACAGGAGAATGACAGACAGAAACAGAGGACTGGCACAATAAACCAATGCACGGACAATACATGAGACAGACTAAAGAACTAGCTAGCGATGACACATGGCAATGGCTACAGAGGGGAGAGCTAAAGAAGGAAACTGAAGGAATGATAACAGCGGCACAAGATCAGGCCCTAAGAACCAGATATGTTCAAAGAACGATAGACGGAAATAACATCTCTCCCATATGTAGGAAGTGCAATACGAAAATGAAACCATAAACCACATAGCAAGCGAATGCCCGGCACTTGCACAGAACCGGCGGTACAAAAAGAGGCATGATTCAGTGGCAAAAGCCCTCCACTGGAGCCTGTGCAAGAAACATCAGCTACCTTGCAGTAATAAGTGGTACGAGCACCAACCTGAGGGAGTGATAGAAAACGATCACGCAAAGATCCTCTGGGACTATGGGTATCAGGACGGATAGGGTGATACGTGGGCAAACAGACCAGACGTGACGTTGATTGACAAAGTCAAGAGAAAGTAATCACTCATTGATGTCGCAATACCATGGGACACCAGAGTTGAAGAGAAAGAGAGGGAAAAAATGGATAAGTATCAAGATCTGAAAATAGAAATAAGAAGGATATGGGATATGCCAGTGGAAATTGTACCCATAATCATAGGAGCACTAGGCACGATCCCAAGATCCCTGAAAAGGAATCTAGAAAAACTAGAGGCTGAAGTAGCGCCAGGACTCATGCAGAAGAGTGTGATCCTAGAAACGGCACACATAGTAAGGAGAGTGATGGACTCCTAAGGAGGCAGGATGCAACCCGGAACCCCACACTATAAATACCACCCAGTCGAATTGGAGGACTGTGATAGAGCAAAAAAAAAAAAAAAAAAAAAAAAAAATAATAATAATAATGGCGAAACAAATCCAGTTATGTACGTATATGTACACATATATTTAAAGATGTAAGTAAAGCATATTTTAACTTTAAATATACGTACATATACATAACTGTGGATTTGTTTCTCCATTTTAAGACTCATGCTACTAAGCTTATTTATAACAACAACAACAACAACAACAACAATAATAATAAAAATGAAAGGCAATGTTTACCCATATACATTTTCTTTGCCCAAGAATGACACGTTAATACTTGCACCTCTAAAAGCCTGTACAAAAGACGGTGCATGATACATCCTAAGGTTGAGACTTGCTGTCTCGACCCACTTTTCTGTTAGGTCCACTTCTCAGAGTGAAGGTACGCTAATAGTAATACAGTGCAGGGTTTACGTATACCAACATAAACTTCTATTTTCTCTAAAGAAACGTTTTCTCCACACATAATTTCTTAAGAAATAACGGACAAGGTTTCCACGGCGTCGAATCATCATATCTTCACTGATGACCACAAGAAAAGTTAATGATTAGGAAGAGGTCACCAAATGGCTGTTTTGTTCCAGCGTTCACGAAATCCGTTAATCAGTTCTTGAGCAGCAGCTCGGTAAAACACACAGACACAAGAGAACTGTCGGCTATTCTTCCTACTTATTATTTGGCTGAGATAATAACAGTTACCTAAATGATGACATAGATAATCACTCAAGAGTTAAGATGAAGTACATACACTGCAGATTGCACATGCATGCAGTATAAATTTATACATACACATTATACACACACACACACACGCACATATATATATATATATATAAATTGAAAGATTTAAGGAAAGCTCTCCAATCCACTATGATCAGATGAGAGAGAGAGAGAGAGAGAGAGAGAGAGAGAGAGAGAGAGAGAGAGAGAGAGAGAGAGAGAGCGGTATGAAAATAATTGCTAAACAGGGTCAAGTTCATTACCGAAAAATGATTAAAATCAACATATCCAGTAAAATAAAAATGACCAAACTGTGGTGGAAAAATACTTTAAGGATTCACTAATAAACAACAGAATAAAGGACGGTACTACGTTATCGGAAACAAGACGTTCCATAAACTGACCAATTAAAATAAATTAAAAACATTGATCACAGAGGAGAGAGAGAGAGAGAGAGAGAGAGAGAGAGAGAGAGAGAGAGAGAGCACTCATTCAGTTCATTTATGAGTGCGATTACAACTGGCGGCATGGCATCCACCGGCCCGAAGCAACAACAAATGCAACGATCGTCATCGGCGTCATGTGTCGGTGTGAGATAGAAAGCGACGAGATATGGAGGCCATATTATGCTACAAAAATTCCCGAATTTCTTGCGAATATGTCGCTTCCACTCAAATCTCTGCTTGACTGAGCAGTAACTGTGGAACCCCAAGGCAAACATTTTGTATGTGGGAGGCGGCAGGCGTCAATAAAGCCGACTGTCTAAAATAGTACAGGTATGACAAATATTTTGATCATTCCTCCAAATGAAACCAGTTTGATCGCTCATTCTACTGAACGTGACTTTCAAATAGAATAGAAAAACACAGACCTACTGGGCCAATCAATCAATATCTATCGATTTGCGAAAGTCACATCAATTAACCCTCTCATGCCATCAACATCTATTGATGTTTTTGTCCTCACTTTCGTTGTTACTTATACTCAACGCTCCCAATATTCACTTTAACTACTAACGCTAAGGTAAATTTTTCCACTGCCAGTTCAAATTAAGCTAACAGAAAATTATTATTATTATTATTATTATTATTATTATTATTAAACGGACAGCAGCTCTTCTTTACACTTTTTCTTCACGATACTGAAATGAAAATTAAGTTTAATGACATGACTATGAACTTTGTTGGTCCCAGGAATGAGTGTTACATACTAATAGCATACAACTTAATAAGCCACCCTACTTAAGCTGTACACGTTTAATGGATATTTCGATCCAAATATGATCAGCGTCTGGGTGTCTAAAACCTGCAGTTTCTGTAACTATGGTCCATTTGCTTCTGTAAAAGAAAGGACCAGAAAAGGCAATGAAGAGGATGTCAGGGCGAAGCTAAGGATGCACCTTATTTAATGATTTCTTCAATCCTTCCGAGAGGTTTCCTCAATTCTTGGACACTTCTGGCAATATATACACGACTTCAATTGAATATATACACGACTTTTGAATGACTAAATTCAATATATACACGACTTCAATTGAATGACTAAATAAAGTCCCCAGACTGAAACGACGCACAGGCAAGCATAATGCAAGAGCTGCCTGGCTAAGTACATAAATGTGAATCCCAACAGGATCACATTTATTTTATAAACAGATTTACAGCAGAAATGAAGCGTAACTTTCACAGTCCTTACTTCGAGAAAAGGCGACATCAGCTACCAAAGCCAGCCCACAGGAAATTGCTAAAAAATAAATCCACATTCTTTCTACACGTCTATCATTGACTTGGCACTTTGGACCTATTCTCATGAACTTTAGATATGTCTGAGTCTGTCCTTTTCACGTAAGTCTTACTTCCCCTTTCCCGTAGATTTATTTAGGGTTGCAAAAATGATGATAAGAGTCACTATTTGTTTTACTTACATAAAATACGCACATACACTTTATATACGTAAGCATATGAATGAATATATATATATATAATATATATATACGTATATATATATATATATATATATACATATATTATATATATATATATATATATATATATATATATAATATATATATGACTGGTAAAAGTGTTCTGTAACAACAGAATTCCATCTAATAAAAGGAGCCCATAAAAACACCAAAAATGTAGAGAGAAAAGTACTATATTTCAGAGACTGCTGTCTCTCTCTTCAGGTATATGAATGAGAAAAGTTTACAGAAAAGGTGGTATTTATACCAAGAGATTCGTCCACAAGTAAGCCAATTTAGGTCACCCCCCGCTGATAATCTTCCTTTAATCTTCTTAAGCGTTGTTGAATGCCAACACTGCGTCGACGATGTCCTGATGTCCAATTCCTTTTTGAGATGTTCATTACCTGCTTCTCTTTTATTAAGGCCGCCATTCATCATTTGACTCTTGTACCGGCAGTTGCTGCTATAAATTACACGTGACATATTCCAGTTTATTCTATGGTTATGTTCATTTATATTGATTGAAAATTGCCGAGTTTCTGTTGTCCATTACCTAACTGACCGTTTGTGTTGTATTAATCTCTGGGGAAGTGATTTACCTGTAAATCCGATGTAAGATTGGTCACAGTCCTGGCATGGGATCTCATATACCCCAGAGTCTTTGGGCGATGTCTTTTGTTGGACGTTAATCAGGGATTTGGCTAAGGTATTTGGGTAGGTAAATGCAAAAGGGTTGGATTTCCCAAGGGTGTGAGTTACTCTCTTAATCGTCTCCAGGTGGGGAATTTTTATTTTATTGTTGGGTGTGTCTCTGTCTTGTCTTTAGGGGGTCGGTAGAAAATTACGTTTGCTTTTTGAATTGCTTTCTCAATTATATGGTCAGGATACTTTAAAGATGAAAGTTGCTTGCGAATTAGTTCAAATTCTTTTTCCAGGAAATCTGGGGAACAAATTCGTAAGGCTCTTAGGAATAGGTTGCTGGCTAGACCTATCTTGATAGTATTGTCATGATAGCTAAAGTAGTGAATATATGAAAGTGAGAACGTTGGTTTTCTGTATATGGTAAATTTGTATTCTGTCGTGTCTCTGATTATTAAAACATCAAGAAAAAGGAATTTTGTTGTCTGTTTCCCATTCAACTTTAAATTTGATTGCTGGGCACTAATGCGTTTAATTTGAGAGGAATTCATTAAAATTACCCCACTTATTATCCCAAAATGTTAGTATGTCATCCACGTATCTCATCCACAGCATGTTTTTGGGTTTTATTGCATTTATTACTGTAGTTTCAAAGTATTCCATGTACAGATTGGCTAAAATAGGACTTAAAGGACTACCCATACTACACCCGAATTCTGCTTGTAGAATGATTCCCCGAATGAAAATACGTTATTAGATGCACATAATTCAACTAACTTTATTATTTTGTCAAGTGCCAAAGGGAAATGATCTGAATAGGGGGATAATTTTTCCCTTAAAAACTGAAGAACGTCCTGTACTGGTACTTTTGTTTGTGAATAGGGAGTCTACGTCAAGGCTTAAAAGTTTTATGTTGTGAAGTGGTATATGTGCTTCTTTCTGAATTTGTGACAAGTCTTCCGAATGTTTGATGTGACTGGGAGAAAAAAGTGCCTAAAAAAGGAGAAAGGAGGACCAGCTAACCATTTTCTCTCTACTTTTGGTGTTTTTATGGGCTCCTTTTATTAGATGGAATTCTGTTTGTTACAGAAACACTTTTACAGTCATTGTCAGCCCATTATGGAATTCAACCGCCTTTCCACGATTCTTCACTCACTTCCAGAAGTCAAGCCAGTTTTCCGCAAGTTTTGAAAAAGAACTGAACAGACTACACCGGCTGAAAAAACCAAAAACACTTTTTGGAAGAATGCCTCAAAGAACAAGTACTTCCAAAAATGTACGGATTCGGGAGATGGACTCTGCAATCAAACACCCCTTCCCTCTATCACACAAAGATTTTCCTGAAGAAAGAATCACCAATACGAGAAACGACATCTTCGCCTCCTCTACTGATGGGACCACGTATACAGGTATCTGATTTCATTCTGTTCCGACATTGCTGCCTATAATAGCGTGACTCATTCCAACAGACTTTTACGCAAGTTAAATAACCTAATAGATAATAGCGCATGGAATAATCTTGAACAAGACAAAGTTTTAAACTTATCCAACACCCCCCTTACTGTAAATCAACATTTAGTTTTAAATTTAGGCTTATCCTTTGCCCTAATGCCAGACCGCAAAAACAACCTAGACTTCATAGTGGCTTTTGATAAATTCATATCTGACAAAAACTACAGCCGTGAAGAAATGATATTTTAAAAGGAGTGTTACTAAATGCTTTAATCTGACCTTCATAAGAAAATATCCTGTTCCCCGCAGATTCATGATAGCCATCCACTCGCTAAAAAACTTAGAGTTATAATAAGTAGATCCGACAAAGACGCAAAATTGTAATAATGGACAAAGACTTCTACCTCGACAAATCAACCAGCTCCTTAGCGACACAAATACTTACGAAAAACTGACGAAAAATCCCCTCCAGAACGTTCCCACAGAATTTTGCGGAAAGTAAGATTAATTGGCCAAGACAAAAAGAGTATTGACTATTAGAGAAATTTAAAGTAATTAATCCTAAATTACCCTACTTTTATGGTCTTCCCAAAACTCACAAAGACAATCTTCCATTCAGACCCATCGTTTCATGCGCCGGAGCTTTCAATTACAAAATTTCTAAATGGTTAGCTGGCCTCCTTTCTCCTTTTTTAGGCACTTTTTCTCCCAGTCACATCAAACATTCGGAAGACTTTTGTCACAAATTCAGAGAAGCACATATACCACTTCACAACATAAAACTTTTAAGCCTTGACGTAGACTCCCTATTCACAAAAAGTACCAGTACAGGACGTTCTTCAGTTTTTTTTTTAAGGGAAAAATTATCCCCTATTCAGATCATTTCCCTTTGGCACTTGACAAAATAATAAAGTTAGTTGAATTATGTGCATCTAATCAAAACGTATTTTCATTCGGGGGAATCATTCTACAAGCAAAAAAATTTCGGGTTGTAGTATGGGTAGTCCTTTAAGTCCTATTTTAGCCAATCTGTACATGGAATACTTTGAAACTACAGTAATAAATGCAATAAAACCCAAAAACATGCTGTGGATGAGATAACGTGGATGACATACTAACATTTTGGGATAATAAGGTGGGGTAATTTTAATGAATTCCTCTCAAAATTAACGCATTAGTGCCCAGCATCAAATTTAAAGTTGAATGGGAAACAGACAACAAATTCCTTTTCTTGATGTTTTAATAATCAGAGACACGACAGAATACACAAATTTACCATATACAGAAAACCAACGTTCTCACTTTCATATATTCACTACTTTAGCTATCATGACAATACTATCAAGTATAGGTCTAGCCAGCAACCTATTCCTAAGAGCCTTACGAATTTGTTCCCCAGATTTCCTGGAAAAAGAATTTGAACTAATTCGCAAGCAACTTTCATCTTTAAAGTATCCTGACCATATAATTGAGAAAGCAATTCAAAAAGAAAACAAACGTAATTTTCTACCGACCCCCTAAAGACAAGACCAGAGACACACCCAACAATAAAATAAAAATTCCCCACCTGGAGACGATTAAGAGAGTAACTCACACCCTTGGGAAATCCAACCCTTTTCTGCATTTACCTACCCAAATACCTTAGCCAAATCCCTGATTAACGTCAACAAAACGACATCGCCCAAAGACTCTGGGTATATGAGATCCCATGCCAGGACTGTGACCAATCTTACATCGGATTTACAGGTAAAAATCACTTCCCCCAGAGATTTAATACAACACAAACGGTCAGTTAGGTATGGACAACAGAACCTCGGCTATTTTCAATCCATATAAATGAACATAACCAGAAAATAAAACTGGAATATGTCACGTGTAATTTATAGCAGCAACTGCCGGTACAAGAGTCAAATGATGAATCGGCCTTAATAAAGAGAGCAGGTATGAACATCTCAAAAGGGAATTGACATCAGACATCGTCGACGCCAGTGTTTTCATTTCAACCACGCTTACAGACCTTAAGACCTTACATCTTGTTCGGGTGCCCCAGGTCCCCAGTGTGAGGCCACCTCTAATGTCTACCGAGAGTTGCTAGTAAATCTTCCGGTATATTTTGCATCTTCCCCCATCTTGGATGGGTCTGGATGGCAGTTTTAGATTTTGTCGAGCTTATTCTAAACACATCTACGCTCCTCCTGATATATTCCTCAGAATGAGCTGGCAACGCATTGAAGGACCGACGCTGCATTATCGATGCTGGTGCGTAGTGGATTAATTTTGGTTCTTAATCTGCTTTCTTATTTTTTCGCTGTCGGTAATAGTTTTTGGGGCACTAGTAAGCTACCTCTGCTTGCTCTTTCTGATATTTTTAGTTCCATGAATATTTTTCTGCTATTCCCTTCTATCTGTTTCCATGCCTGAATTATCATGTAGTTCTCTTCTCCTTTTTCTAGACTATAATAAAACATTTTTTAGCTTTAAGAATTGTAGTCTTTCCCAGTAGTCTAGGTCCTTAACTTCTTCTATTCTAGCTGTAAAGGACCTTTGTACACTCTCTATTTGTGCAATATCCTTTTGTGAGTGTGGGTACCATATCATATTTGCAATATTCAAGTGGACTACGAACTATGTTTTATAAAGCATAATCATGTGTTCAGCTTTTCTTGTTTGAAGTGTTCCGTAAACAACATTCCCCATTTTTGCTTTTACATTTTTGCCAACAGAGTTGCTATTTGATCATTGCATAACATGGTTCCTATTCATCATCACACCAAGGTCTTTAACTGCTTCCTTATTTGTGATGGTCTCATTATTAGGTCCCTTATATGCATATAGCTTTCTTTCTCTGTCTCCATAATTTATTGATTCAAATTTATCAGAGTTAAATACCATCCTATTTACCTCTGCCCAATCATATACTTTGTTAAGGTCTCTTTGTAGAGCGTTCCTATCTTCATCACAAGTAATTTCTCTACTTATTCTTGTGTCATCTGCGAAACTACTCACTACCGAATCCTTAACATTATTGTCTATGTCTTCAATCATAATAACAAACAGTATTGCAGCTAACACCGTGCCTTGCGGCACACCGGATAAGTTACCTTGACTTCATGCGATTTCTCGTCGTTTGCAATAACTATCTGTTTTCTGTTGTGTAAAAATTCTTTAAATTTTTACCATCTTCCTACTTTATCCACGATATGTGTTTTCTAATTTTCTTCGCTAATATATATGGTCTACTTTATCAAAAGCTTTTGCAAAGTCTAAATAAACCACATCTGTTTCATTTCCGATTTTCATATTTTTGAATATGTTCTCACGGTGGACTAACAGTTGGGTTTGTGTACTTTTTCCGGGTACGAAAACCATGTTGTCCTTTATTAAACAAATTATTTTTTATTAAATGTTTCATAATATTTTCTTCATTACCCTTTCATACACTTTCATAATATGTTATGTTAGACTCACAGGCCTATAATTACTTGCCTCTAGTCTTGATCCACTTTTGAAAGTAGGGGTAATATATGCTAATTTGTGCTCATCATAAATCTTGCCTGTATCTACACTTTGTCTTAATAATATTGCAAGTGGCTTTGCGATAGAATGAACTACTTTCTTTAACAAAATAGCAGGCCAATTCCCATCAGGGGGGGGGGCGGCCCTGCAGCAGCTCCATTTTTAATTTCTTAATAGCCTGCACAATATCAGCTTCATTAATATCTATGTCAGCTAAATATTCACTATTTTTCATCCCTTACTTCTATATCATTATCTTCATTATCTCTATTCTAGGGTGAATTCTCTCTTATCATCGTTCTGCCAGTTCATGTTGCAAAATTCAAAAGGAAGATTCATCAGGCTGGGGAGTGGGGGACCTAAAATTGGCTTACTTGTGGACGAATCTCTTGGTATAAATACCACCTTTTCCGTAAACTTTTCTCATTCATATAATGAAGAGAGAGACAGCAGTCTCTGAAATATAGTAACTTTTTCTCTTTACATTTTTGGTGTTTTTATGGGCTCCTTTTATTAGATATATATATATATATATATATATATATATATATATATATATATATATATATATATGTGTGTGTGTGTGTGTGTGTGTGTGTGTGTGTGTATATAGATTATAATATGTATACTTATTATAGACTGACCTGTAATCATCTTTGGAGCGATGCCATTGAAAGCAACATTAATGTGTTATTTTTTCATTCAGTGACATGAAGGTCTCTTAATATTTCATCCAACTGACATCGATTTGAAGATAAGGGATCCAGTGAAATCCAGGCCTTTCTGGCTATCTAGGCGAAGGCAGGTGGTAAGTTGACCGGCATCTCTGATGCGTAACATTTGTTTTGTATTTAGGCGCTCGGTATGTCTCCTATTTGTGCAATGTCTTGCACCTTGATCACAAAAGCTTGTCCAATTTTTTTAATACAATGCCATAGGGCAGGACTCGTCACTCCTTAACAAACCACATGTTATAAATGCAATAAGGTAAAGAATACGAAGAAGAAGAAAAAAGAAGAGGTTCAATACCATAGATATAAGACTGTAACAAGAGAATTCCAACGCTCTGCAGAAAATGGGAAAACGTGCAACAATTGCTTGCGTGAGTGGGGCAGTGTGTCTTTCCTTTATCCGGTCATGGCCGATTATTATCGAACCATTAGCGCGGCAATGCAAAGGTTTCCACAAACACTCGACGGGGCAACGATTGACTTGCTGATTCTAAGATCCTACCTCGGAAGATGGATCACTGGGGGCAGTGAATGAGTTTCCCTAATTGAACGACCATTTAGTTTTCCGGCTGGCTATCTCTCTCTCTCTCTCTCTCTCTCTCTCTCTTCTCTCTCTCTCTCTTTCCCTTTCCTGAACCTAGCATTAGGTATAGTACTTACACCTCCCTTCATACCTCAGTGATCAAAGTCTCCGCCTATCGCCGTTTCTAAACAAGGCAGCGGTTCGAATTCCAACTGGATATTTAACAGTATTTGTGTGTTTCTCTCTCTCTCTCTCTCCCTCTGAAGAGGGAGAAAATTTTCACGAAAATCTTCGAGATTCTGCAGTATTTTACTAACTTGAAATTGCCACGGCACAGTCACTTATGTTAGTATGACCAAGTGTAAATTTTGAGTCCTAGTATCGAAAGTAGTTTTGAGTTAGTACGCTTTTATGTTTATAGTTGTCTTTGGGTTTATGATTAAAGGTTAATTTTTTTTTCCCATCGCATCATTTCACACAAGACCTTTGTATTTATTTATTTATTTATCAGCTACAACAACTACTACGACTGCTACTGCTGTGAGAGAGAGAGAGAGAGAGAGAGAGAGAGAGAGAGAGAGAGAGAGAGAGGGGCGGGGTATGTTTTTACCCACATACATATTCCCCCACCTCTCTCTCTCTCTCTCTCTCTCTCTCTTTCTGTCCTTTAGAAATACTTACAGTACCATGACTCAAGAGTTAGACTTCAATCACATCAACGTATGAAGGTGACTCCGTCGAATTAATTTCAACGTAGTAGTATAGTACTGGTCGAATCTCCAAGATTTTCATAGAAAATTTGTTCACAACTTCAAGGGTTGCGAGCGAAGGTCACACAACACCAATCATTCGCTTTACTCTGTACTTGACGGACATCTTACATGCAACGTGTTGTGCACGTATGTACGTACACCACTGCACAGCAGTGATTCTGCACACTTCTTATGACTGGTGGGATTTTATCAGCGTCGCCTGTCCTTGGATAAACTGGTACAAGGCTTTCCCGTGGCAGGGTTGCTAATCACAGGACGCCTGCTGTGACGTCAAATATATTTCCTAATCAAGTTGGGCTTTGAAGACTTCTTTTTTAGCTTTCCACTTTGAATACATATGTTCAGACTATTTCCTGGGTTAAACGCCATAGAATTCTTCTTTTTAATTCATTTCCTCGTATTTCATTTTCACTTCACTACTTTCCTTTGAGTGATTATGTACACAAAACACACACACCTACAAAAAATGCACTACCGCCATCTGGATTCTACAATTTTCACTGAGACTGATCCAAATTCAAGTAAATAAATGGCACTCGACGAAGAAAGATGATACAGACTTAATGGCTTAAGCAAATTAATCCTTTATGGCTTCGCAAATTAATCCTCACAATATATAAATACAGACCAACTTTCGGATATGTAAGTGATCCTAAATCCTAGTGCATTCAAAAATGAAGAGGCAAAAGATTCATGTGTATCTCATAGATTTCAAAAGGGCCAAAACGACAATGGAAAGCATTCAACCCCTACACATGATCAGGAATTTCAATGTCTGGCCCAGAAAAACTAATGATTGAGCTTCTTGCACTTTTACAAACGTGCCTATGCATTTCACAAGTAAATTTAAATCTTAAACACACCAATACGAGGAAGGGGGGGGGGGGGGGGGATCTGAAAACTTTACTGATTTGCCTCAAAAGAGGTGACCGCCTGCATTCCAGATGAGAATTGTAGCAACGATGTGAACGTCTGAATTAAACAGGAAAATTGCAGCAACAATGTGAATGCCTATATTCCGGGCAGAATTTGTAGCAACAATGTGAACACCTGAATTCCAGAAAAAAAAATCCTAACAACGATGAGAACGCCAGAATTCTAGACAAAAACCGTAGAGAAGATGTGACCGCCTGCATTCCACACGAAAATCATAGGAACACTGTGAACGCTTGCAATAACGATGTGAACGCCTGGATTCCATACAAAAAAATCGCAGTAACGATGTGAATGCCTGGATTCCAGACAAAAATTGTAGCAATGATGTGAACCCCTGAATTTTAGACAAAATTCGCGGCAACGATGTGAATGCCTGCATTCGATAAGAAAATCTTAGCAATGATGTGAACGCCTACATTTCAGATGAAAATCGTAGCAACGATGTAAATTCCTGTATTTCAGATGATAAATCATAGCAACAATGCGAACACCTGCATTCCAGACGGACCCGTAGCAACGAAGTAAATGCCTGAATTCCCGAGGGAAATCATAGCAATGACGTCAAAGTGAAGGCAGCATCTATTCCAGATAAATATCGCAGCAGTGAACGTCTGCTTTCCGGAGGAAAGTCGTTGCAATGATGTGAACCCCTGCATTCCACATGAAAAATCATAGCAACAACGTGAACATCTGCATTCCCGACGAAAATCGTACTATTTATTCGACCATTTTTGAAGCAAGCATCCGGGAAGCTTGGAAAGCTTTGAACTCAGAAAGTACATGTTACTGTCAAGGAATATTTTTAACAAGAAACCAGAAGAAATGTAAGTGTAGGCCGAAGGTTCATTCTTTAACCTAATGCTATTTGCCACAAAACACAAATGCTCAAGGATGGAACAAGTAAACCGTAAACGTAAGTTATCCACAAACGAAAAGTGACCAAGGCTTCATTACCCTTGATTGTAGTAAGATCTATAGGATACGTCAACTTTAGGCCTAAAAATATTGTTGATAATATTAGATTCACTTTACAATTTATTTTCAAGAGCTGAAGAGTGTACTAATTAACTTAAAAATTTCATTTAATATGAGAAAAATTGACACATGGCAAAGCAAGTTGAAGCCTTACCTTCATTCAATACAGTACTTTCCTTTCAGGCCAGATTATACTCCACAGCTATGGATATTGGGAGGTTTCATTCAAACTCGACACTTCATGTGGAGGGACTCTATCCTTTTACTATGGTTGGGAAATGCCTGTCTGCAAACAGGTGTGAAAGTATATTCATTCGTAATTTTATGCTATGAATTGACACACTTTATTTGAATTAACAGCTCACTGAATCAATCAATTTACGTCGGTAAAATCCAGGAGTGTTAAGTTAATCACATGTGCTTATCATATGGGAGTAAAAATATGTTCGCAAACATATAAAAACACACACACACATATACATATACATATACATATACATATATATAATATTATATATATATATATATATATATATATAATACACACACACACACATATATATAATATATATATATATATATATATATATATATATATATATATATATACTTTGTGCCCAGACGCTGCCTGAACAAAGGAGAAAGTGCTTTGTACTGACTTTCTGCCTATCATTTTCCTTTAGTTCTGTCCAACATTAAGTCCAAACAAGGAGTTTTATTATCTGATTACCGTTACGACCATCTTTTGTATTACGGTCATTTTTGACGATATTGGTAACCTACCCTGGATTCAAATAGCTCACGCAAACTAGCACATTAAATTGAGCACTAAAACTACAGACATTGTATTCAGGACCACATGGCATGATCAAATTCATACGTAATCTTATCTTGAACATAAACGTATAATGAACTAACAATGATAAGAATTTACACTCCTCAACACTATGAACACTCTCATGCCTTTAAAGAATCCAAATAATAATGACAGCAACTATTTAATAGTAAATTAATGATAACAACGCTACCACTTCGAACAACTAAAAATTCCTGACATTATGGTAAATAATGATCACTATCGTACGTGTCAAGCAGGAACGAGAGCAACCAACAATTCTCCATCTCGATTCTATCTTACCTTTGCCGACGACCCCAAAGCCATTGGGTCTGAGGATTTCATTAGGAAGAGAATGGGTGGAGGGCGAGGTCAGGTCAGCCTTGCGTCCCGCATGGTCGTAAGAAGACCGTCTGGAAAGAGGAAAAGACACTCATTCATTATACGATATACAAATATCCACATTCTTTTATATATCATATATATATATATATATATATATATATATATATATATATATATATATAGTCTACTTCCCTTTAGGGTGGTAAGTCATTCTCACCTCAGAGTAAATTCGATATTATGGGGTGTTATGGCTTAATAGTTTTTGTGAATTTTTGATAAATATGCATGTATGTATGTATGTATATATATATGCATGTATGTATAAATATATATATATCTATATATATATATGTGTATATATATAGTATATAATACATAAATATATATAAATACACAAACATATATATATATATATATATATATATATATATATATATTAACTTATAATTTACCACTTATATTAACAGATATTAAGCCACATTACCCCACGATATCGAATTTAGGCAAGGAAAAACTTCCACTCAAACGGAATTAGACATATTGCCAGGATTATGCTTTTTGGGTTGGATACAGAGGAGACAGGAACTTATCCATTTGGACATCATGAAAGTATAAATTGATTTCGGATCTGCATACCTCATCCATGTCGAATTCAGGTTCTACATTTATAATGGAAACAAACCCATTGCGAAGTCTATAACAACTGCTATTATGAGTATAAAAAACAAATCATCCATGCGAGTTTTTCTATACTCACAAATATTAAGCACTACCACCATATAACACGAGATAAATTCTCATCTGGAATAGCTTACATACAACTTGAATTAAAATTACATATTGCATCTGCTCTGGCATATATATATAATTATATCATATAGATAATCGATATATATTTGATTATAGATCAGTACATATATTTATATATCCACACATATACACAAAACAGATAAAGCCGTCCCAAGGATCATGTGGACTAAATGTCACCACTATCACAAGGAAATGAAAGAAGGCATGAGTGCTTAGGGCTTGCACTGAAATTTGAAAATAAATTTATACAGCTTACAAGAATATATATATATATATATATATATATATATATATATATATATATATATATATATATATATATATATATATGTGTATGTTAATATATCTATATATATATATGTATGTATATATATGTATGGGCTTGTGCCTTGTATGATAAGGCGCCCTATGAGGTAATGTTAGACTAGCGATAATCTATACGCTAAGTCGGTTGGTATTGCACTTCCATCTTCAATGGAGTGTCTGGGGTTTTGTAGATCACTTACGAAGTCGGTATTATCTTTACGACGATGTGTTAAACTCATGGTTCGGTGAGGTTCTTGTAGAAAACACAAGGTATAAAAATAGTATATTCTTCTGAAGTTTTACATGATGAAGATCAGGTATGATCGTACAAGTCTTCTATGACGATAGCTTGATCGCTTCTGCCAAATGAGATGGCTAATCCTATCCTCTACATGATAAAGCTTAGGTAAAGAGGTACAGGTCTTCTAATGACGATAGCTAACTCTGTTCTGCCCGTCTACCATCTCTGTTACAAGTTATAAAGGAACAGACAGTAGTTCGAACATATGAACATACTATCAGATGACATAGTTTCATACGAACACACAATCGAATGAGACACGCTACAGATCACGTAGGCCGTTTGAATAATAGGTCGGGGTAGTTGTCTCAAGCAGGAGCTTGGACTAATGTTTATAAACAATTGAATGACTACAGGTGACGGCATGTTATCTTAGCTTACATACTTATTGTATACGTCATCTTTAGCGTCTCTAGTCTGATCACATTCCTGCAAGCAATCTGGTTGACCTCTTTAGTTTTAGACTTTTATAATATATGGACTAACATTCCATATTTTATTATGTAAACACTTACATTAGCTCGGTCAGCTACCAAAACCAACTACTGAATATTACTCAAACTTGACTTGCATTTGACTTATAGGAGTGTGGATCAGACACTATGTGAATATATATATAAGTAAATAAAAATTCATGGTGTACATTGATTGATTCAAGTAAGAATAAAATATAAAAAACAATGATACTGGTAAATAATAGTGATCACATGATATATAATGATACAGTTTTTCACTTCATCTCTTTAAGATACTTATGCTACAGAAAATACTAATGTACTCTGATAATTGCATAGAATGAAGATTAACATGATAAAAAATCATATTTTAACTGATAAAAATTTTCATATATGAATTGATAACATTATTAATGTTTATTCTGATTGATTCGTTGATTTTCATGCTAAATGTTATATATCTGATTCATTAATTCATATACTAACTCATAAATAACTGCAGATAATGGTAAGATATAAGGTAACAGATTGATTATAGGCTACCTGATTTGTTTATACAATATGTATACGGATTCATATATAGATTAATATATGTGCACTTTAAATAGATTCCTATTGCGTACACGCAAAGATATATTTAGATTCTGTTATTTATGATCATTTATATAAGAGATTCCTATTGCGTACACGCAAAAAATATATTTCAACTCTGTTATTTATGATCATTTATATAAGAGATTCCTATTGCGTACACGCAAAGATATATTTCAACTCTGTTATTTATGATCAATTATATATAGGATACATGATACTTTATATATATAGGATACATGACCGAGGTTATACTACTTCACTTTTAACTAGCTTTCGAACAACTTTTCGTCCATTACACAGTTCCAGACAACCACCTTTAGCCAATTGAAACGGCCTTTTTCAATGGTTAAAACAAGGGGAAAATTTGCCTGGGCGGGTCCAACGTTCTATTTTTGCGCTCATACTTATTCTCTGCATCCTAAGCTACACGATTACGTTCGCGATGAAATAAAAAAAACATCCCCCAGCACGAGTCCTTCGCCAGCAAAAGTAGAGTTGAATATCCTTCGGGTCGTAATTGTCGGAAGTATGTCCCTTTTTGTAGTCGATTCCGACAGTAGCCGGAGCATTCCGCATTAAAACGAGATTAACGACGAGATACGGTGTCGTCGAAGAAGTCCATGAAATTCCTTTCACATTGTAGGCGGTTGTTACTTGACTGTAGTCGTCGCTGCGACGAACGATTTTTTTGTTTTTTTTTTTTTGAAGTTGCGATGTGAAACTCTCATACTGCAGGATACTGTAACCAGGTTCCATTAATCAGCCTGCAAGTGAAATTATACTTGTCACAAGGGCAAAGTAAATTCAGACGACATTCCCCCCTCCAAAATACATGGGAGGGTGGGAGGGGAGAGAGCCATTTAGACCAGACTTAACCCACATGAATTCGCTGATATTTGGAATTCAGAAGAGTCCGCTGTACAAACTTTTTTTATATCCAATGGCATTAACATGAGTGAACCTATCCAGGTCTATGATGACTCGTAAAAATATCCATAATTAAATAAAAAATAAATAGATATCAATACGAATCTCAAAGAAAATTCGATATTACTGGGTAGTAGATTTACTAGACACCAAAGAAATTTGGAAAATGGAGCTATTTGTAAGATTGCCAGGCAGCATAAGAGTCAAAGAGAATATTAATCATGATTCTATGTGCCTAACAAAAAGTTTCATATTCAATTTTCTCGTGGCGCATCCTCTGAGGTTAATTTTTTTAAAAAACTTTATTAATAGGAAGGAGATGCAACGAAAAAAACCACTATGTAACTAATTTCTAAATAAACTTTGGGTTGGGTTTTCCAGAAAATGTGACAGTTTTCCCATGAATGTTTTACTTGAATTGTAATAGGCTAATGTTGCAAGTAAATATTTCATATTCTATCGTGATACTTCCAAATGTCTATGAGGTTCAGAAAAAATTAATTCATTTTGATGTATAGAAATTCTATTTCCTTATTTTGTTTATTAATTTTAAAATGATTGCAAGTTGTATTGCGCACACCGATAGACACTTGTACCTAACGTCTGCCTTGCCCATGAGAAGTTCGGGCTAGGCATTCCTTTCTCCAGTCAATCTGCTTTGCAATCGCGAGATGAAGCCTGTAAGCAGATTATTGAGGTTAAAAAAAGGAACAAATGCTGATACGGCAATGATGGACGTCGTCACTTAATGCAGGAGATTGTCTCAGCCAGCTAAGAGTTACGTTACTTGCTGTAAGAGATACGACTTTAGTATTTTTCAAATGATATTTTAGTGTTTTAATTCTCCACCCGCATGAGAAAAGAATGTCTGAAAAAAAAACAACAGTACCAAAATTGAACAATATTAGTTTCATGTTGGCATTATGTTAAATAAATATTCCTTATTCAAACTAATATGAAAAAAAGGTTCCCATACAAATTCTTCTATATATTATTAGCCCTGTATAAGATTCATATAGGATTAATTCCATAGATAACATTTTCACTTTCTAGACTTCCTGACTTTAAAATCTCTTTTATTTTATTTTATTTTATTTTTATTTATTATTAGTTTATTTATTTATTTATTTATTTAATTTTTTTTGTTTTTTTTTTTTTTCATTGACTACGAATATAAAATCACCGGGACAGACATATGTCAGTAGATTTTGGATATGTGTTTGAACTTTTAGCTTATTTGTCATTACTAAAGCGTTAAGTTAGAGTTCAAATCTTTACGCATATATATTTGGATATTTAATTATCTATGGTTACGTTTTGCTTATTGATTTTATCGTGATTCCTTTTTTATTATAATTTGTAACCCTTCCGACTTCTTACGGAGTGTATTATATTGACTCCACTTGTATCCATATTTATTTTATTTTTTTATATTTTATTTATTTATATATATTTTTTTTTTATATATATTTGATAAATTAATGGTTGGCTTGAATATGTGGAAAAGTGTTCTAGCGGCGTACCGTATAAGCTACTTGCGGCATCAATTCTATAGATACAAGATATAAATGATAAAGGTATTTAAAACCGCGAGAACCGCTATAATCCGGTCGGATCCAATATCACGAGTTGTAACTCGTAAGACATTGACACTTCCTATTTAATTATCCGTTATTCTACCAAACCGATTGACTCTGGGTATAAAATATGGCATTATGGTTTTCTTAATGGAAAGGAATTCACACAACGTGTTAAGGAGATTATTATTGAATTTACACCACCCGAGTCACAGATTATTATGTGTTGAATTCCATATTTACTGATTTAGCACTCATAAATATTCGTAACGCACTCAATTGCGTGTGTTTGTTTTTAGTGCTATTAATTCTATATAACGTGTCAAGGAAACTATAACACTAAGAAGTGTTTATTCCCTCTGTCAGACTCGTAATTAATCTGTTAATAATTTACGTATATTCTTTCAAGGATTGATTTGGCACAGGATAGGCCCCTAAACTGACAGTGTCTTCATGACACGTGTTACAATCAGTATGCGCTTTTTTATATCTGTAAGCATTGTAGGCCAGTAAAACAGTGATTTGGCTTTCTGTGACATAGGAGGGAACCCTGGATGACGGAATGCAACCAGTTTATGACGATTGGTATGAGAGAGATTATTACTACTACCTGGTCGTTAGTCCTCGGCTGTGTTCTTCGGGTTTTCCCCGTCACAGACCTACATATAATATACATTATTTTTTTTGATACACATACTTTAAATGTACTTTTGCGTTAGGGTTTCTGCTCGAAGTGTTTATTGTTTTTGCCTAGCCACTGACCCTGTTTCCGTTTCGAAGTGTTATTGTTTGGTGTTTATGCTGCTGATTCTGTTTCCGTTCGAAGTGTTTTTTATTGTTTGGGTTATGTCTGTTGACTCTTGCTTTGTTCAGTTGTAACAGTTCTGCGCTCCAACCCAGATATTCAATGCTCGCGATCTCTTGGGTTAAGGAATTTTCTTGTTTAGATACGGTTTTAACAATAGGCACGGATGTTTTTCATATTCTTTTTAGTCCAATTAATGGTTCTTTGCTGTATGGTGCGGGATTGCGGGATAATGCGTCAGCTATGATAATTGCTTTCCCAGTAGATATCTTAACTTGGCTCCAAAGACCTGAATGATCATTTGTCACCGAGTTCCTTTTGGACTGTGATTAAAGCAGTTGAAAAAACTCGGTAAAGGACTCATGTTCAGTAAGGACTTTATCAGGATAGCCAATAGATTATGAAACTTAAAAATGTACGAGTGTTAAAGATACCTAGCCTTCCTTGCCTATTTACTGCATATTTACTTTCAGAGGGCTTTAGTTTACGTGAATAAAAAGCTATAGGGAAGAACTGTTTATCATATTACTGAAGTAGTATCCCTCTTACCCCTTGGTCTGAGGCGTCTGTTGCATAAAAAAAAATTCCTTATTTAAATCAGGGATTTTTAAGTTAGGTAAGCTGCATTATTCCGCTTTTAAGATATCGAACGCCTGTTGATGCTTTTCAGACCATAATAAATCTACGCTCTTCTTCGTAAGATCTGTTAAAGGAACTGTCATGATTGAAGAGTTACATATTTACATACGATTGTAATACCCCTACAGCGCAAAAGTGCTGTATCCCCCTTTACGTTTAATAATTACCGGAAATTATGAATAGCCGACACCTTACCATGGACTACTTTTAAGACCTTGACCAGGACACATAAACCTAGATAAAACATGTTCGGTTTTTTAAAAACTCACATTTGATATTTTACTCTGAGATTATTTGTCTTTGTCTCTGTAGCACTAGCTCTACTTTATGTGAATGTACTTCTAAGGTATTAGAAAAGATTACAAGATCATCCATATAGGCATGTAGGGTATCCCCTAAAAAGTCTCCAAACACTATATTATAATTGGGGCGCAACGTAAGCCGGAGGCATACGTAAAAATTGATAATGTACCCCCCGAGTGTGCTGAAACGGTGTATGAGGTACAATCACAGGTAATGGTTCTGGTAAAAAAGCATTTAAGTAAGTCCAAGTTGGTGAAAAAAAATTTTATTCTAACCTAACAGAGATAAGATGTCGTCGGTACATCGCACTGGAAATCTATCGGGAGTCAAGCTTTCCTTGTTTAAGCGACCAGAATCTACGCAGATACGCGAAATCCGATCTTTTATGGCATGACATTTGAGGGAAAAATTATATGGGCTTATTTGATTTCCTAATGACTCCTATTACTAACATTTTTCAACTTCGTCATTTATCTCTATTTTGAAATTTCATTGAGAGTCTATGCGAAGGTACGTATATAGCTTTATGTTTGTCCTTAGACCGTATTTTGTTTTCAATGACATCCGTTTTTCTCCCAGAGATCACTCGCTAGTGGAGAAACTTCCTGGTATTCAGGTAGAAGATAAAAAAATTCTGCTGAATCACCTCTGCTTGAATGACTTTACGGAATATTACTTTAGATAGATTATCAGAGAGATTCATCCACGACTGGTTGGGCGTGATTAAAAATTAGCAACAATAAAAAATGCGATATTTATAACTTCCGTTATCCACGATATGTATACGTTTAGGGCTTTGTTCGCGGAAATCGTTATATTTCAGAGTGTCGGGAAGGATTAAAATTTCATTCCCAGCAAAGTCTTTTTTACACGCACTAAGACATTCGAGGGTGCATGTTTCTCGAAATTTTTTGCGTGCAAAGTGCGACTGTGTTGTGGGAGAATTCTGTTGGGTCATTTGAACAATGTTACGATTTATGAGACAAATGTATAGTTCCTTTATATAAGTTATTATTTGATTAACTGTCTCATTTTTGTTCAAACGGATTTTAATATGTTTGAAGGTAGGTAGGATTTTCCTTTGATAAACACGCCTTATTTTGCAGGATGTAAGATAATATTTTGTATACCCCTAGATGGATCTTACAATTACACTACATACAGATCAACGTTTTTTATAACTATAGAGGTATCTGTAAACGCTCGCTTATCCGGACTTCTCATTAGGGAAGTTCGAACAACAGACGGTGAGTCCGTAAATACAAATATTTACGTGTATTAAAGAAATACCAACAAATATTCTAATTTTTACGGCGCGTACAGTTGGGCTTAATCCACCAGTATTTATTATAACTTAATGTATTAAAATTAAAACGAAAACCTGCTCTGATTACTTATACGGTCGTGTGTTTCATAGGAAAAATCCTTTTTAATTCAAAAAGATATTGGTATGAACCAACATCGCTTTTCCCCACTCTGCTAGAGTCGCTTATTGTGTGGAATTTGCTTCGCTTTGAAAACTCGGCAGATTTAACTAACCTTGACCGCTTGACTAGGTGACACAGTAACCGAGTTTGCTTGTTTGATTCTGAAAGGCTACTGTTTCTATTTCTTTTTGTAATAATTAGGATCCTTCTCTTTATTACCATCGGCAACGTATTGTGTGGTTTTTAGCATTATGTGCTGGTTACGTATAAAGCAATGAATTGAACGAACTATTAGGAACTGAGCGATTACTAATAAGACAAGTTATCACTACTGCATACAATATTAACTGTTTGTACTTCATTCTTTGCTAAAATTTGAAATCATATTGAGTGGGATCCTGGTCAGCGCATTTAGCCTGATGAAAGTTGTTTTTTTACAGACATGTTATTCCTTGCAATCCAGCCATATTTTTAAAGTTAAGTTGAGTCATTGAGGTTCGATATTTTATATAACTCAAAAAAAACTCAAGGCTAAAACTGCGATCGGGACTTGCAAAGGAGCATTTATTGTCAAGACCCGAAATAGTGTTACCTCTAATTTATATAGATTTGTACGTGTTCCACTTGTTTTTTTTGTGTGTTTCTAATCACTACGGTGCTTAACGACCCTATCCATGCATCTGTATAAAATACAGACGTCCACTGCGTAAACGCATATTCACTGTTTAATATGATTTGTCACGTAAGGGATTAATAATCACCCAAAATGATAAAATTAACATAGTATATGATTATGATATTTCAGTAGAACTTCTGGAAACAGACACTCAAAGATAAAAAAACTCGCAGTAAGCGAAATCTCAATGATGTAGATAATTTCTGTAAAAAAGTAAGATAAGAATGTCTCGTAACTTCAGCCACAGGAATAACGAAATTCTACCTGTAAAGGAAACACTCAAAGTTACTCCAAATGAATGAAAAAATTGTACTTAGCTTGCTTTTGTGGGAAGTCACGGTGTTCCGATAACGACACACGGCCTTGGTCCTCCTTCTCTATTTAGCGGACGACCTGGTTTGGCTTCAGTTTCCCCCGTGCGCGTTGTTTCGATGATTCGAGCCCTTAAAAATCCGATGCTGCAGACGCGTTCGGTTTGTTTCTTGCAGTGCCGGAAACGCTCACTAACGATGTTTTCTTGAATGATTCTAATGAGAGACGAAGCTTCCGTTGCCGTAGGAAAAGACACGTCGGTTTTGTTTCTTGAAGTTATTCACTAACGATGATACTAAGTTGGTTGAAGAATCTGTTGCTTTCGTCGTCGTTGAAGAGTTCTTATTGTTTTCTGGAAGTCGCTCACTACTTGCTTGAAGAATCTGCTGCTTTCCGTCGTCGTTGACTTCTTATGATACATGATTTATTATTCTGGTTTTTCTTCGTAGGACGTTGTAGAGTTCTTCTGTACGCTGGCCACCAAATATTAGGGCTTGTGCCTTGTATGATAAGCGCCCTATGAGGTAATGTTAGACTAGCGATAATCTATACGCTAAGTCGGTTGGTATTGCACTTCCATCTTCAATGGAGTGTCTGGGGTTTTGTAGATCACTTACGAAGTCGGTATTATCTTTACGACGATGTGTTAAACTCATGGTTCGGTGAGGTTCTTGTAGAAAACACAAGGTATAAAAATAGTATATTCTTCTGAAGTTTTACATGATGAAGATCAGGTATGATCGTACAAGTCTTCTATGACGATAGCTTGATCGCTTCTGCCAATGATGATGGCTAATCCTATTCCTCTACATGATAAAGCTTAGGTAAAGAGGTACAGGTCTTCTAATGACGATAGCTAACTCTGTTCTGCCCGTCTACCATCTCTGTTACAAGTTATAAAGGAACAGACAGTAGTTCGAACATATGAACATACTATCAGATGACATAGTTTCATACGAACACACAATCGAATGAGACACGCTACAGATCACGTAGGCCGTTTGAATAATAGGTCGGGTAGTTGTCTCAAGCAGGGAGCTTGGGACTAATGTTATAAACAATTGAATGACTACAGGTGACGGCATGTTATCTTAGCTTACATACTTATTGTATACGTCATCTTTAGCGTCTCTAGTCTGATCACATTCCTGCAAGCAATCTGGTTGACCTCTTTAGTTTTAGACTTTATATATATGGACTAACATTCCATATTTTTTATTATGTAAACACTTACATATGTATATATATATATGTATATATATATATATATAGATATATATATATATATATATATATATATGTAAAGTTTAAGTATATCTTAGTTTAACCAGACCACTGAGCTGATTAACAGGTCTCCTAGGGCTGGTCCGAAGGAGTTTCAAGTTGCGCTGTGACCTTTGACCCACAGCGGTATTAAGAGCCGACAAAGGAGGATCGATGGGGAGTCCTTATTACAGGTTCATTACAGTAACACTAAGTATGGGGAAAGTGCCCCATGAACAAAAATATTTATTGTTCGAATTGGACGATGGAGGAAATGAACCAAGTTATCCAAACCGCATTATGAATGTATAATTGCGTTTATCATTATTATTATCCAAAATATAAACACATTCATATGAAGCTATATTAAGAGGCCACGATTAGAAAACCATCCAGAGAAGAAAAGCGTTAAATATGACAATTGAAGTACAACATGTTACAGGTCAGCTCTCGATTTTCCTAGCATCATGCCAAGTGGCTTTTGCATCATTGAACTCGGCAGATCCCCGAATCAACGCTCCTTTACAGCAGGAGTGGCAGGACTTTTGGACTCCGAGATCCACTCTAAAGCCTGAAACTCTTTGACAATCTGCCATTCTACATAATTACATATTATCACGTGGGAAAACTGTCAAATAGCCCCATAGTACGATAAAACATGAGTACAGTTGCCTCACTATATTTATATATATATATATATATATATATATTTATATATATATATATTATATATATGTAATATATAATATATATATATGTATATATATATATATATATATATATATATATACATATATATACATACATACTACATACATACATAAAAAAATATATATAAAATAATATATATACATACATACATACATACATACATACACACACACACACACACACACATATATATATATATATAGATATATACTATATAATATCATATATATACATATATACGTATACAAACATACACATATATATATATATATATAATATATATATGTATATGTATATAATATATATATATATATATATATATATGTTTGTGTTTTTGTTTGTTTATACAGGATTGAGGGGGAACGGCGATCGACCAAACAAGTGGCGTCGATCGACTGTTTGGCCACCTCTGCTTTGCAACACTGCCTCCACAAGCAAAAGAAAAAGGGCTTCGTTAGATCCTGAAAGAAGTGGGAATAAATGATCCTTTTAAATCCAAGAGTGAATCAAATTGCAAAACGATATACCAGTGAGAATACGAAGCAATAAACGGTACAAGGCGTGATCCGACCTTCAGCTTACTCGGCATGCATGCAAGAATTTCCCCTCACGCATAAGTTGTACACATCTTATTCCTAACTTAAAAGTAAATTAAACCTGCTAAAATCTGCAGTCAAATAGAGCCTTGTTTCACCAACGAAAATTAAAATATATACGATATATTTTATTAGAAATAATTTTTCTGTACTGTTTAACATGCTCATTATTAATTTCTTTTACAATTACATTCAAATAAATAAATTTGAAGTATTTTATCCTAAAATTGCTGTATCTTTAACTCACCGCGAAACACCTTTTTCAGACCACAACAACAACAAAGTAGTTTGTAGGCTTACTCCCCGAGTAAGCGAAAACCCACAGCATTGGGAAACATAGAATAAAAGGTTTACAGAGTCTAACGAACATGAATGGGAACGAATAAAAGGCAAAGCCTGACACAACGCGAATCTGAAGGGGAAAATGACACATATTTGTAAAAAGTCGCCATGATTTTACCGGCGTTAGACAATATGCGTTTTTTGCACGCGATTGTCTAAGAGCTAGAAAAGAAGCATACTAGCGCCTTGCGTCAGTGTGGCATGAAAACAAGAATGCATCGACTTGGTAAAGCAAGTGACATCGCTTGATACGATCGAGACGCAATTTCGGTTCATGGTAACTAAAGAGTTCACTCTTCAATGATGGACATGGTTAAGCTCCAACGACAGGTCGTCAGCCTAATCGTTAATCCTCATCATTCGAAATTTACGATAACCTATAAGACGGTGTTTCAGGAGTTATTTTAGATCACAATACTAATTCTATTCTATCTTTTAAGAAGCCGACTTTTAAACATAAAATGTCACACAATCTGCTTTGTATGACAGTGTTCTTTAGCATTCAAGCCGAGGCTACCTCAGCCCAGCTCTATCGTATTTTGTTGTTTGTACCACTCATCTTAATGATCTAAATGCTTTCCTTTCTTGCATTCACAAAACTTCTGCATTAAATCATATTTGCCTTCACATCCCTTGAACTGTAAATCTTAATATGGAACGTTCCCTTTCTAAACATTCAACATTAAGTGACAACCAAAGACCGCAAAAACCGATGCATAACTGCACACAATTACAAAAACCATATCAAATTCCTAGAGATCTCAATAAAACGTTTACAATATAACCTCAAGTGGTTTGCTTTTATTTTAACTTAATCATTCTTGAATGAGAGAGAAGAGAGAGAGAGAGAGAGAGAGAGAGAGAGAGAGAGAGAGAGAGAGTGTATACTCCTACTTTGGGAAGAAGAGGTTCTTAGGGTCTCCCTCTCAAAAGTACCAAACTGCGAATACAACCCAGATAGGATTGAATATACTGGTAGAATTTAGGGCTAAGGCCAAGCACTCGGACCTATATGGTCAATCATCGCTGGAACAGAAATTGACAGTAAAAACGTTAGGAGAGGGAGGAAAGCAAAATAGAAAAAAGAGAATATGAGAGGAGGTACTGTAAAAGGAATGAAAGGGGTTCCAGCTAGGGGAGGAAGGCACGCTGCAGAGAACATTAAGTAATGCCTACAGTGCACCGCGTGAGGTGAACTGACGGCACTATCCCGCTACGGGCAGCCCAGATAGGTAGAACCAGAGTCAAAGTAATAGGGTCTGCTCAACTCGGCAGTGTGGGCGGAGCTAATACTGTGACGTCAGAAGAGTAACACTGCCCGTGCTTCTCCATTTAATTACTTAAAGAACCTTTAGTTTTTATACATTTAATCCATATCGCATGGTTTTTTTTTTTTTTTTTTAGTTTTTTTTTTTTTTTTTTATAAAATCTTGATAAAACCTGTAAAGAGGTCACATGCTTGATGTTTTTTAATACCCATGTTTCACCACTGAATTACTTAAAAACCCTTAGTTTTTATACATTTCATCCATATCACATGGTGTTTTTCATAAAATCTTGATGATAAAATCTGTACAGGTCACATGTTTGATTTCTTTAATACCCATTCTCTCATTTAGTCACCAAACCTTGTTTTATTGCACAAAATATACCAGTTTGAACACACATAGCTACTCCAGCTTTCTTCATAGGTTTATTCTTTACTTATTTATTTACTTACCTATATACTGGTTTGCTGTATTCTCTTCAAGTCCATTTCTTTTCACATGACAACGCTCTCTCTCTCTCTCTCTCTCTCTCTCTCTCTCTCTAGGTAGTAATATTATCAAGATTATAATATTTCTTAAGAAATGTATTTAGTTCTGTCACTGTGTTCATACCTCACTTTGAAAAGCAACTTTTTTTTATTTATGCTAAAGGTTAGAATGATAGATTAATTATATTTTCCAAATCTTATAGTGAATACTTATTGTTATGCAATAAATACAAAGAAAATGTGATACAGGCAGTGTAAAAAATGGCAGTTGCATTTGCACGACTTGGTCACAAAAAAGAAAACAATGTCAAAAGTATAAGAATTACATAATATACGATATAAGGTATCAAAGGAATAAATGATACAGGAAACACATTTCCAGCAAATTTCTCATTAGCACTTCATATCACATAAATATACATCCGAACACATAAGTTTACATATAACACAAACTGTATACATAAAGGTATTAATTGTGCATGCCTCAAAAGATTATAATATTTAAAAAAAAAAGTACAAAAAGGTATTCGTCAGTCTGGGTGGATGTATCTGATGACGTTTCACAGGGGGCGGGGCTAGATTTCAGATTTCCCACGAACGCTTAATTTTTTATAATTTTTGCGTGCGTAGATAATATTTTCCGTGCGCAATTATGGGTTTGAAAATAATTGTAATTGTAATGTGCCATATATCAATTGAAAGGGCATTCTTTGTACTTTTACATGGTATATGACAAAATGTAATAAGATGAAAAATTATGTAAGAAAAATGTGGTAAATATTTACATAAAATGTAAAAATTTTGGTCCGTTTTTGACCTAGAATTCCTCGAAAATTTCCGAGAACACCCATCAATTTTATTTATGCATTATATAGTAAATTTAATCAGCTTTTTAATCCATTTATCAGTTTCTTTCTATCATTATCCTTTAGTCAGATACGCTACGAAACGTGAATGTATGTAGGTTGACGAATGAAGTAATTGCACATTTTTGTGTGCGTAGATAATCTTTTCTGTGCGCGCTAGTGGGTTTGAAAGTAATCGTAATTGTAATGTGCCATATACCATTTGAAAGAGCATTCTTTGCTTTAACGTAGTATACGGCAACATGTAATAAGAGGAAAATTTATACAAAAAACGCCATACCAACAATAGTTATATGAAAATGTTTTCGTAAATATAGTTTCATAAAGATATGGTCCTTTTGTAACTGATGACGTTTCATAAGGGGCGGGGATAGGTTTTAGTAAAGCTTCGTGAGCAGACCCTGTATACTTTGACTCTGGGTAGAACTAGAGTCACAGTATATCGGGTCTGCTCACAAGGCGGTACTAAAACCTATCCCCGCCCCTTGTGAAACGTCATCAGTTACAAAAGGACCATATCTACGAAACTATTTACGATAAAATTTTTAAATAACTATTTTTGCGATGGCATTTTTTATATAAATTTTCCTCTTATTACATGTTGCCGTATACTACGTTAAAGCAAAGAATGCTCTTTCAAATGGTATATGGCACATTAAATTACGATTACTTTCAAACCCACAAGCTTGCACAAAAAAAATATCTACGCACACAAAAATGCGCAATTACTTCATCCGTCAACCTACATACATTCACGTTTCGTAGCGTATCTGACTAAGGGATGATGATAGAAAGAAACTGAAAAATGGATTAGAAAGCTGATAACATTTACTATGTAATGCATAAATAAAATTGATGGGTGTTCTTCGAAATTTTCGAGGAATTCTAGGTCAAAGACGGACCAAAATTTTAAAATTTTATGTACATTTTTGCCACATTTTTCTTACATAATTTTTCATCTTATTACATTTTGCCATATACCATGTAAAAGTACAAAGAATCCCCTTTCAATTGATATATGACACATTACAATTACAATTACTTTCAAACCCATAATCTCGCAGAGAAAGAATTATCTACGCACGCAAAAATTATAAAAAATTAAGCGTTCGTGGGAGATCTGAAATCTAGCCCCGACCCTTGTGAAAAGTCATCAGTTACATCCAGCCAGACTGACGAATACCTTTTTGTACTTTTTCCGAAAATATTATAATCTTTTGAGGCAAGCATAATTAATACCTTTATGTATACAGTTTGTGTTATATGTAAAGGTATTACTTATGCTTGCCTCAAAAGATTATAATATTTTCGGAAAAAATACAAAAAGGT
>NC_061091.1:47759452-47821952 GCF_015104395.2 Macrobrachium nipponense
CGCTCACAGGATTGTTCCATGGATCAAGGTTTCTGGAGCAAATATTCCGGGAAATTTCGTTTGCTTGTAAAACGATTGAACAAATTCACGGCGTTATTGGATGTTAATTATTGACATCTAGCTGTGTTGATAACAATAACATTTCAAAAGACAATTGGAGATTGCAAAGATCAGAATAGTCAACTGAGGTTCTTTTAATAACTCGAGAACAGGCGAACGGATTTGGATGAGATTCGGCAGGATAATTCCCTGGAAGAATTTCCATGAAAACTGGGTGTTGTTTTTGAGGCGTTTAACAGTCCGTTGATTGGGTTTCAAGTGGTCCTTCCAGGTTTCCGCTCTCACAAAGGACCCACAGCAGCTGCTGTTATCATACTACTGAGCTTCGTTGCCGGTTTCAGCAACTCTCGGTCTTAAACTATTAATCTGAGGTAGGACTAGAAGTAAATGTAACTGTTTTAGAGAATCTGGGTTGCAATCTCCTGAACAAAAGAAAGATTCTCGTGGTTTGCTGTAATGTCAGGATGAAACGCTTTTCCACATAAACATCATATGAGATATCATAAGAACAAACGTTTGCCAAAGGAGGCTTCATGGGGTATTTCAAGCATGTGTGAATATATAATAATCTATATACATATATATATATATATATATATATATATATATATATATATATATATATATATGTGTGTGTGTGTGTGTGTGTGTGTGTGTATGTGTATATGTATATTTATGGCAAGGAGAGAGGAAGGTTTATCGGATTTCAAGTAAGGAGAGAGAGACCATAAATAATTCCATAAAAACAGAGGAAAGAGGGATAGAAAATGTTGAGAAAAGGGCACCATGTCGAGAAATTGGGTAGAAACTAAGAAGTAAGGTAGTAACTAATGGAAATATATGAAAGGAGAAAGACCAAAATGAAAGCAAATGAAACACAAGGCGAAAGGACAAGGGAACTGACGGGGAAGTTTACTTCTAAACGGAGTCATTCCCATCCCGAGATCAGAATCAATGATGAAAGGCTCTCGCCCAATCAATACTTCTTCGATAGCGATCAGAAACGACCATGAGCCATAGTGCGAGCGCCTGGAGGGAGGGAGGGAGGGGCTGAAGATGCGTAGAAGCATGTATACACAAACCAATTTCATTTGGCACGGGCTGCGTTAAAAGAAATCTTTTTTCATAGTATTGGAAAATCTCTCTCTCTCTCTCTCTTGCGTATCATTAATGGAAAAACATCTTTCTCCATATATTTTTGGATTAAGGGAACTAACCCCAGATCGTACAAAGGATCACTGTAAGACATCAAGCATTTCCAGCGGCTGACAGGAAGCAGGAAAAGAAATGAATTCATCAGAAAGCACAAACAGTTCTTTACACAGAACGTGGCTTGATGAGAGCCTATTCAGATTATAAAAGGTATCAGAACACAAATTGAAAATATAAAAAGACTTCGTTTTATAACCTATACTCTTTAGAATTCATAATTAATTTTTGACAAAAAGAAGGGCTCATTAGGTATAACAGAAGTCAATGCATCTGACGTCAGCATGTATTTGGATAAATCGTACAACTGAAGACTGAACAAATGAATGGAGGCAAATTATACAATTGAGAAAGAAAGAAGGAGAATCTCTGAAGGACATTGGAGATAACAATATCTGTACGCAAGACTTTTAGAATAAAACTTTTTTTAATTTCTTGAAAAAAAAAGTCACACGACAGACACTGGTGCATCAAGAGATAAAACGCGTCAGCGATCAACAATGCTAAGCGTTGTGGGTGTGATGATGAGAGAGCAGGAGACAGACAGACAGAGAAAGATGAGGATGAAAATGCTTGTGAAGTAAGGACGATGAATCAAAGGGAATGAGACAAACCATTGAGATCAGCGGTTCTTGAAGCGAAATAGTAAAGCAGGGACCAACGCGCTACCCAAGTAACTTTTAACAGAACATGAGGTTTGTAACTTTCGCGAACAAGTATGGAAGTCATACTGGCGCATGGAGTGAGCCAATATTCTGCTGAAGATTCTGCGAGAGTCACATGGTTCAATCTTTAGTATGTTTGAACTCACCCAAGGCCACTGACACACACACAGACACACATCACTGACACCACCACTAATACTTGCTAACTAATAAAAAAATAATCCAGGTACTACAAATTAAAGCCGACTGCGAAAAACACACACACACCTACAAAACAACAATCATATATATACCTGCGTGATAAAGAGCACTGGAAACTGCCATCAGAAGTTGTAAACAGCAACAGTATGGAAGAGTTTAAAAGAAAGCTAGACAAAATCATTAGGACACTGTGGATGCACAGTAAAACCTGCTCCTAGAGATAAATGAGCACACGATGTCTCTTCCGATGGATGAACAAGTCTTTGAGACATCCTAATCCGTGTAACTCCTCCAAACTCTCGTTATGTATCGATAAGATAAAAATATAATAAGTTTGGTTGGACCGAGATCATCAATTCTTTTTGAACTAATATTCTGGATGCCAACGATTTACTTCAAGATTTTTGCATGAATATTCAGGGTTTTTACACATTTGGACAATGAGTCAATCTGAACCCGACCTTATTCATTACCTCTGTACTCTGAAATACTCCTGAGATCTAAAATAAGTTCTAGACAAAATATTTTGAATGAAAAAAACAAGAACTTTCTCCACCAGTGTTTATTTGCGTATGTTAGACTTGGTTACTCTTTTGTTCTTCATTATATTTATCCTTATTCAACAATAATTTCCATCTCATTGCACTTTTCCCCCTTTTCACGTATTGAGTGGATGATGAGCCAATTTTCTTTGATCTGCATTCACAAATGAAGATCAATTTTATTACTTTTTTGTTAGACCTTATCTGACAACATGTTCCTAACACGGAAAAAAACAGAAGTCATTTATGAAATGGGCCACAGAGCCTGCGGGTAGTGACAAGCAAAACGAAATATAAATCATTTTACAAAGTTACGTGATCTCGAATTGTACATATATACATATATTGTTTGCTGGATATTTATCTCAACTGGATCTGCCGGCCGAATTCACAGAAATTCCACTCATATTCCTCTTCTTTTCTTTTCGTACTGCATGCATTTCAAAACCGTGCTGAGGCCTACGAAGACACGTACAAGTTAGCACGCAAACATAGTTTAAGTCCCATTTCTCATTAACATTTAATTCAATATACCTCGGGAACTACTTTCACCCAAAGGGCTTCTTCACCAGCAGGATTCGAACCGTTGCAGGTTTAGGAACTACGACAGACAGTCAGACAGTGACTTCGAGCACTGAGCTAACATGAAAGGGACAAACAGGTATCGATTCTGGTATACATCTTGTAGTTCTTTTTATTAAAAATCAATATCAACCCACCTCCACTATGACAACGGATTGGTTAATTTGTAACACTCGGCTCATTATTAATTTGTAAATTATACTTGCGTGACGAAGCACTTGCCATTTGCAATTCACTTTGGGTACAAGTTATTCTCGAGGTACAGTGAACTGGATGTTAAACGATATTTGTGTCTTAATATTTGTGAATAAAGAACACACACACACACACACACACACACACACACACACACACACACACACACACACATATATATATATATCATATATATATATATATATATATATATATATATATATATATATAATGCACAGGGAGCAGGAGCAGGAACAAACATGGCGAAGTATTATTTCACACTTTATTCCGACGCGTTTCGCATTCGGCAGAATGCATCTTCAGGGTCTGTATAATAAATAATGACTAATATAAATTAAATTGATTTGAAAATAGTCTAAAAATTATTTACAAACTAGTTAAAATGAAAAACGAAACTTCACACATAGATAAAATACACTAACAATTGATAAAACAACACGAGAAGTTAAAAGCACATACGTTAGTTAAAAGTTCAGATGGAAAGTTAAAACAAAAAACCAAATAAATAAATTAGTAAAATACAAAGTTAAAAAATATTTGAGGAGCACTGGGGGTCGACCTACCATGGTAAGAGATAAATAAAAACTAAAAGAATGTACACAGAAACATAGGCTTAAGAGAGAAACAAGGGGGTGGAGGTGGTCTGATTGTTCAACTGCGGAACAAGTTGTTTAATAAAAAAGGCTCTCCAGGATCAACAGTTCATTTGGGCTGGAGGTTTGACCAACAATAATAAAATCTTCATATTTAATATTAACTTTACATTTTTTGCTATGTTCACGTATACTGGACTGTTCGGGATTTGATAATGAACATCCAGTACGAAAACTAACTCCCTTGTGGCAGTCTATGCGAACCCTCATCATCCTCTGAGAAGAACCCACGCGTCGGAATAAAGTGTGAAATACTTCGCCATGTTTGTTCCTGCTCCTGCTCCCTGTGCATTTTATCACTTTGGCTAACTCGCCTGCTTTCTCCGTTCATATATTATATATATATATATATATATATATATATATATATATATATATATATATATATGCGCACGCGTGTTATTTTCCTTGTTTTGTTCGTAGTCCTTATTCTTCCCATATGAATATTCCCTGGCGTGTAAAGTAATTTTCACAGCTCTATTGGAAATCTACAACTTCGAGATTAACTTTAATTACTGTAATCATTCATTATTTCCAATGCAAAGCATTAAAAAAGGAAGCTTTAATTCACCAAGTAATTAACCGATCTATCTGCTGGCTTGATTTGTTTTTTTTCCCAGTTACTCTCTGGCTTTCTTTCGAGATCGCCTCAATGAAATTTACATTCAAGAAGTCAACTGATGAAGAGTCTGGTCCCAGACTCCAGCACCGCCATCTTGAATTCAAGATCGCGGTAACTCCAGTAGGCCTACTACTTGAGCGTAGCCTACTTTTGGAGAGCTAGAAAGTCAACTTGGACTTCTTTTTTTTTATTTGAATCAAGAAGAAAACTTTCAAAAGGGACAACCTCCAGATTACCAAGCACCCTTCACCGTTGGCCAATCCACAAACTTACCTTAGTTGGTCTAAATAGTGAACACTACTTAACCTGATTTCAGTGGCGTACTTGAATTATTATGCATATTTTTTTTTTTTACTCTTTTCTACAATATGCTGGTAAAAAGCTTCATATGTACATATCATGGCTGGTAAATAAACTTGTGTTTCATTTGTGTTTAAATGATTCACAGTTTATCTAGATCAGTTTTCCATGCTTTGTTTTTTGTACCAATATTTCAAAAACGCACACACACACAAACACACAACTACAGTTAATAATCAATTTTCTTTCTAATGGCTCGCCATCCCTTCGATATCAAATTTCTCAATTTTTGGAACTAATTTTACCATGAATAAAACGCTCTTTTCGAACTCTCTACTTCCTTCCCTTCTTTAAATTCAGATGAACCCAATTCTCAATTTGGTTATATTTTTTCTTGATCTTCGACCACGCTTCAATTGTACAAAGGCAAGTAAAGGTACCTACGTCATTGTAGAGCTGAAATCTAGTCTTCCCCATTCCACAAACACGGGATAAATAAATGAAAATATTTCATCTCTTCAGCAGAAAAAGCCTTCATTCATTTTACCACTGCTTGCAGTATTCAAGCCAAGTATGGGGTTATTCATTTTAACATTCACGATAGGCCATCTTGAGTTTGTATTTCCCCAACCTACATTCACCAGTTTCACTTCCTTCATTATTTTAAGACATATAATTTTTACCCCTTTTATAGCTACATGTGGAGACAAAACATCCACATATGCACATATCCAATACCAGTCAGTACACATTCCTAGGGTAGTTGTCGGGTAAAATGCACTGAATCTTTGACAAGCGCGCAGTTCGTGCGTTTGAGAGAGAGAGAGAGAGAGAGAGAGAGAGAGAGAGAGAGAGAGAGAGAGAGAGAGAGACTATATTCACCGTAAACCTTTAACTAAAGAAAGGTCTTATGAAAAAACAGGAAATTAAATGCAACATTTAGCGTTAGCAAGAATATAGCAACAACAAAATTCCAGTAACTACTTAGAGAGATGTGAGCGTAGCATTTCATAAATCAACCTGTCAGTCAATCAACTCTATTTACCTTCTGTAGAGATGCAGAGTCGGAGCAACAGCATTATTTTTTCTACAGCACCAGAACAATCGCTTCATAGGCCTAACAAAAATCATGTTTTACCATCTTCTCAGATCCTTCTTCCACAGCATTTTGCTTCTGTCTCACTGGTTTAAGGGAAGAAGTTATTTCACGGTCCTTAACAAACACTGATTTTAATTCCATTGATTAATAGCCACACTGCAAACTGCTAAAGTATGCGATGAAAATTACAGAAAGTAACTACAGAGACCAACCCCCCCAAAACCTCTCACAAACAGATATCCGCACTTAACCATTTCCACTAAACTCCATTTTTCATAATAACATCTGAAACAATATTCGAACAAATATATAGCTCTCAGAGAACACCATATAATCACTGCTGTTATCAAACGTTTTAAGAGAATAACAGTTTTCACGACCAACATTCATTATTATTTGATAATAAGAAAAAAATTGTATAGCACCTCACACTTGGTAGGACGCAAAAGGACTAGACACAAGGAACATTTTCCGAGTCATGTTTTGGGACCATATCCTCCTGGTGGTGATGAAAGTCGTCGGAAGGGGAGAACGAGGAAGTGCCGTCATTAATGGTATGTAATTACTCTCTCTCTCTCTCTTTCTCTTCGTTTCCCCACCCTCTCCCCCTTCACACAGATGTAGAGATAAAATTGTTTAGGAATCGATATTTCCAGGGCTGATCCTGAACGGCATACATGACGGAGAAGCAACGGTGTCTCTTTTTCTCTCTAAAAATTGCTAGAAAGAAGGTCGGCAAGTTGTTTAGAAGGATATGAATACCCTTTCATTACTCTACAGATTCTTACGATACTAAACCGCTTCAGAATTACGTATCGTTGACAATAAGAAAATAAAAGCGACGAACAAACAAAATAATACATAAGCATGGCAAAACACAAGCCATATGATGACGGGCAGTACTTGAGAGAGAGAGAGAGAGAGAGAGAGAGAGAGAGAGAGAGAGAGAGAGAGAGAGAGATCTGAGTCCCGTTTCGAAGTCACGCATTATTCGCTAGCTGAAATTATGACAAAGCCGTTCACCCTATCCGATTACTTCACGGGAGCAGTGTCCATACTAATATCTACAGGGCAAGCAGAGGACGACCCCTCAGCAGACTCGGCGCGAATCAAAGTTTCAGGTAAGGGAGAGGTTATTCAAGAATTTTTTTTTTTATTTTAAGTGTTCCATACAGATTTAAATGAAAGGAAAGGGCGGTGCCAACTGAACCACTATAATCATAAAAGAAGTTGGAACCTTAGTACCAGTGTACCTAAGTCTACTGCTTAGGCAACCTTACTGTCTAGTATACTATAGTAGATTCACATCAACTGTGCATCTGATGTCTAAGCCAGTCCCTTACGACGCTCCTGATTGACTGTTGATAAGCCAATCACAGGGCTGGAAACTCTCAGTCCAAGGTAGTTATAAGTAAGGTGGTTGCATCTGGAGCGGAGGAAATTGACTCGTATGCATCTCTTGCGTGCTTAGGCCACGCCCCCTTTATACCAGGGCTGTACATTGACCGTAAGGATGTTGTAATAGTAATTGTAATCTAACTGAAATGTAATTATTTACTAATTTTTAAGGTAATTGTAATCACACTTCTTTATTTCTATTTAATATTAATTTTAGTTGCAATTGTAATTTGATAACAGGACTGGTAATTATAATTGTAACTGTAATTGACATAAAGCATAATGTAATTAATCCAAGCCTGACTGATGGATATTCGTCTATTTAAAGGATGAAGACGTCATACTACAGATATGACGTCACCTGCAGGAATATTTCCTGGAAAACAATGAAAATGTACAAATTTTCTTATGTTTTTCTGATTTATGTGGCACAAGACACCATAGTTTAGCTACGTTAAAATGTCAACATAGTTAAAAAGACCATCTCCCCGATTTTACTACTGAAAGCTGATGAGCATGGTATAAATGGGGAGGAGCTTAGTGACGTCCCTGATAGCTAACCAATCAGGACAAAGAAGTAGTATTCAATTACGGCTTGTTTTTTTTTTTAATCATTGTCAGTATCAGTATCAGGAATATAACAAACAATAAACTTAAAAGACAAAAAGGTAAAAATCCTATTTTGGTTTGTGTTATCATAGCATTAAATGGGGATGATGCTACCTCTTTCTCTAGATAGTAGATACCTTGTCTTAGTCTCTCTCGAGAGTTCACATAGGCAGGATGTAAGTTCCACCTCTCCTGAGGGATACTTTTGAAAGACGTATCCCTCAGGAGCGGTGGAACATACATCCTACCTATGTGAACTCTCGAGAGAGACTGATAGTTTCCAGCCGTTTGATTGGCTTATCAACAGCCAATCAGGAGCGTCGTAAGGGACTGGCTTAGACATCATATGCACGGGTGATGTGAATCTACTATAGCGAGTTTTACCCAACTTCCCGACCCACCAGTGATCCAACCGACAGTATTTCATTCGAATGATCCCTCCGAAAAATTTGGAATTGGTTCAGTCATCAGCGTTCTCGCCTTTCGACTGAAAGACCTGGGTTCACTTCTGATGTGAGTCAGAAATGAACTTCTGTTTCATACGTGACTGTGTTGATTATGTCCATCATATTCACTTAGAAAGGGTAATTCGAATGAAATGTAAATGCTGTGTCAGTTGCGACACTGCACCGCTGGGGGGGGGGGGGGGTGGAAGCTGGGCAAAGCTCTCTGCCCAGGTAAAAGCCTTAGGTGCAGTAGTACTTAGGTTTCAACTTCTCTCGTGAACTGTGGTGTGGTTCAGTTGGCAGCGCCCTTGCTTTTCAGTTAAAAGACCTATACTCTGTGGTGTTTTTGAATGGTAACACTGCATCCCGGGCTTTAGATAGTTACGCTATGTGTAAGTTTTAGATAAATAAAAGGATATCTGGGTGTACATTTCCAACTGAAAAGTGTTTTAATAATTTACTGTATGCGAATTACACCGTCAATATTCGATATATGATTTTATTATAATCGTTGAATGTAAGTTAAATGTAACTATCCAAAGCCCGGGACGCAGTGTTACCATACAAAAACACCACAGGCGGATGGACAGATGAAAAAAACAGAGTATAGGTTTGATTCCGATGGTGGTCAGAAATTGACTTCTGTTCCACCCGTGACCGTGTGCGCATTCATTCTTCCATGCAGATTTAGCGGTAGCTTACACTGTTTAAGAAACTGGTCACAAGTGAAAAGCATTCGGCAATTCAATAAAAGCGTGGAACTACTTTCCGTTTAGATGGCAGAGGAAGGTATGGAGTTCATTCTCGACCAATGTGAAGCTCCAAGGCTTAGCGAGCCTCAAATGAAGGTTGTAAAGAAAAGAAAGATGAAAAGAGGGCATAGATGGAAAGGAAGAATTCCAGCAGCGTTATACAGCCACAAATAGGTCAAGGCGCAGAGGCAGCACATTAATTATAGGGAGATGAAGTGGGAAAGATGCAACACTCAGAAGAGTATACAAATTTTAGCGATTTGTACGAAACCTGGCTAATGGGCTCAATACTAGAATGATTAAATAAATGAAAATATCAAGAGCAATCGCATACTGTCCTATACTATTAAGAAATATATAAATTACCACACAATCTAAAGCCTTGAAATTCTCTGAACGCATAAATACAAAAACTAGCCAACGGTTGATAATGGAGAACAAGACGACGTCTCATGGTATACAGGATCACCGGTGACTGCACCTGGCAAAAACGATATGAATAACTACAAAGTTGCAGCACTCGAATTAAAGGAAAATGAATAATAAATGAAATCTCAAACCATTGGATTACAAAGGAACAACACGAAAATAAAAACGATTAGACTCGCAATCTTTCTCGGCAACCTCTTAAACAAGGGCATGCTTCCGAGTGGAATGTGCAAAAACCACGAACGGTTAGACTACGGTGACACGTGGCAAAGCAAACTATATACTACGTGCCACTTCGTCACAAATTTCTTCTTCATGTTGCAAAGAGCATTGCCATCCAGACCTAAAGCATCGTTCCCTCGTAGAAGGGTTGAGTAAGATGAGTAGTACCAGAATTTGATTGTTCAACGTCTGTGGTTGATAAAGGTCTTGTGACTGACGTTTTCTCCTTCAATATAACTGCAAAATGCCCATACTACAATTTTTTACGTGTAATCATCAAGCAAACTTTACACTCGCCAACCGTATGTTACAAAAGGGAATGAATCACGTACAAAAACCCTGGCCATAACTATATATACCACCAAGATACGTCTAAAGCTTCAGACACAGGGAGACATTCCTTGATACGCATATACATTAGACAACATTAAACATACAATGTAGGCAAGACATTTCTAGACATGCGTGAACATAAACCCTTGACATGCCCCTGGGACAAGGTAACAGATGCCCTGTAGCTACACAAGAGTTTACAACCCACGAACATACATAAAAAATCCACCTTGGTCATACGTGTACTTAACCCAAGAAGTTAACAACCGTCTTGTATCGTCGCGTGACCACAAACGTAAAAGGCTGATGAATAAAACATTAAGCGAAATGTAACACTAGTAACGATGCCACATTAAATATATGGCAGCCAGAGTACCTACACCACGTCGCCGTGAGAACATGAAAAGATTTCATTGTCAGGATGATTCTTGTGACCATTCTTGATAACAATGTGACTGTTAGTACTGTCCTTTTGATTTGAAGCTCTCCTTCTCGTAACGACTGCCAGATATTCATTATGCTGTCAAAAATAATGATGAGTGAAGGCGAAGTTCCGACTAAGCTCACTTCATTCTAAATACATTTATCAAGCCAGCGACGGGAGGGGCTCGGCCGGACAACTGTGCAGCGGTCGCCTACCGGTGGTCGGTGAAAAAATTTTGATGGTCCGCAGAATAATTCTAACATTATTTCAATTTTCATGTTGTCTTAATTCTCTTCAGGCAACACTGATACAATTGCACAGAAGACAGAACCCAGTGTTACCAATTTAGCATTTTTAATGCTAGATTTAGATTTTAATGCTAGATTTAGCATTAAAAATCGGGAGCCATCATTTACAATTATATATTTAGTAATCCATGAAGTTCGAAAGGTTTGCGAGCACAGGACTAGAGGGCGGCTATTACTCGCTATCTGGCAGCTATTACTCGCTATCTGGTGGCTATTACTCGCTATCTGGCTATCACTATTACATGTGGAGAAACATAAGGAAGAAGCCGCCTTTCACGACACTGATGTCATTGCTATTATCATTATCATTCGAAGATGACGTTGACCTCCCTTAGTCTACAATAGGACTCTCGAATGAAACTTTCTTTGTCCTGCGTGTGGTGTTATTAAAACCACAACCGCAATACACGCACGGACATTCACCCCAAGGGTTGAAAATTCTTTTTTTTATAACAAGAACTTATTGCATTTCATGTATTTCAGAGCTAAATGGAAAGTCTGTATATAATGGCAAGTCTCTATTGTTTGTTCTACTTATGGAAAATTGTGTGTGTACGTGTGAGTGCAAACTTGATACAGATTGCAATTAACTATCGTAGCAATGTAAATCTGTATATTTCAAATAGATTTTGAGAAATTATGAAAAAATCGACTGAACAAATAATCATGTTCAACATAAAGCGACTCACATATTCAACGGAAATCAAATCAGTCTATCACTTTTCAGTGACTGAGTAGATTGCCGTAATATTAGATCACTGGCATAACTGATCGCTGATAACGAGAAGCAACAGATTTTGAAGGCGGCCTCTTGATTGCCGGGAATCCCATACCTAAACGAATCTCGTCGTTTTCAAGGATTTCGTATTACGAAAGCGCGACAAAACGCCATCAAAAGGGTGGCGTTTGTTTCGTCTTCACCAGATTTAGCTGGGAAAATATTCTTCCAACACAGGAGGCTGAAGAGTGTGGCAATACAAGGAGGGCACACATGAAGTCAGACAATAAACTGAACTTGGACTGACTAATTCCATCTAATATATTCCTTAAATTATGCCAAATTTCAGGTACTTCCTGAGAACGTATGGAATGTAATGTTTCCTTCGCCCAAATAAGGACCCTCCATTCTTCTTGGAAGTCATCAAGCTGATGCTCAGACACTAAAGAAGGAAAGTCTAGGGCAAGTTTAATGATGGACTTCATCTGTTTTTCAGTAACTGTTGCTTCCTTTGGTTCCATATTGCGCAAATAGCAGTGTCTTATTCTAAACGAAATCTCTCGCAAATCTGACAGGAAAGTTGTCAAGACCGAAACCTGCTTTCATTTGTCCCTAGAGTGTCCGTTTCAGGACTCTCTGTACATCATATTCATATTCATCATTTTTCAAAGCTTGAAAAATTTTTCAAGCGCTGGTAAAACTGGCGCAGGTGGCAACAGCCGGTCAAGTCTGGCTAACGCGCTTATGATACAAATTTCAGCCGCTCTTTTGATGGAAAAAAAAAAAAAAAAAAAAAAAAAAAAACTCGCTTTGGTGAAAAACGCGACGCGCTATGATATGGGGGTCAGCGCTGTCGTAAAACGTCGATAACGAGCTCCCAAACTGGCTAAGAGAGATAGTGATAAGGGATTACCGATGTTAGTTTTTTTTAATCCAAAGAGTGATAAAAACTGGAATTACGACAATTATTTAAAGGATAAAAACCAATCCGTAAGCAATTACGTTTACTACAAGCAGGATAAAAAAAAAGACAAAAGACGAGAGATGTATTTAAGAGAAAGTTACCAAGAAAATCACAGAGACATAGCGAATAGTACTTTATGAATGGGTTCTCTAGAGTCGGGTGTAGATAATCTTGTTGAGGACTTCCTGTTCTGATGGCATACATTTTTGACGGAGCAATGATGCTTTTCGTTTTTTCTCTATTTCTCCCTCCGCTTTTCATACGACCCTGAACAGTCGACTAACAACTCTGTCAATGTAGGCTAAGTATATAATGGATTTTAGAGAGAGAGAGAGAGAGAGAGAGAGAGAGAGAGAGAGAGAGAGAGAGAGAGAGAGGAAGGGGGTGATAAGCGTGGGCGATGGACTCGCTTCTTGGAAGAAACGAGATTCTTGAACCCTGATGACTGAGGGAGAAAATGTTGAATCCTGCCTGGAGGAGTGTGAGGAAAGCTTAAGGAAACACCACCGATTGTTTCTTTTGACGAGGCGGTATGTAACCGTCCTTACATACTCATTTGCAATAAATGTCAACAGCCCAACCCCTCCCCCTTTGGATCCCATTTTGTTATAAACAGTTTCTGCTGGAATGTGAACCGACTCGTATACCGGAATGATGCTTGTCATTCCAGCAACAACAAAAATGCTGTAAGTCTTAAAAAAAAGGCGCATGACTGACCCTTTACTTCATATATTCATATATGACTGTTAAAGTACCAACAGAGAGAAGGAAGTAAAACTAACGATAAACAGAAAAAAGTTCACGTTTAGTGATATTCAAATCGATAAAATAGTACTAAGTACCATATAAATAATGAGTGACAAGTTCATATTTTCCTCTTCTATTTATTATTGGAAAGGGGTCAATATGACGATAAATACGGTTACTAGTCATGATTTATCCTAGTCTATAATACCGCTTCAATTAGGGGCAATAGCAGTACCACATTACTACTAAGACATGACAGATACCCAGCACGTTCTAAGTATTGATATTTAAATTCTTGCAAGACTTAGTTCAATCTTTATAAATCTGTTTGACTTATTTACTAAAATACCTGGACTACTTTAAATAAATATCCTTACAATTAGGTTACATGCACATGTATATATATATATATTATATATATATATATCATATATATATATATATATATATATTATATATAATATATTTAATGAATAACTTGATCATGAAGTATATAAAAGGGGATGCTATGTATAATTAAAGGTTTTGCCCCGAAGGAAAAAATGGCAAAAACCTTTATTTATATATATAATGTATGTTATAGAAGGTAACTTTGAAAACCCTTTCTTTCAAAATAAAATACCCCGGCACAAAAACTTAAACCCGATGTGAATCTAGTGTAAGCATTTATTAAAATACCTTTCCAACAGAAATATTGACTCAGTCTATAAAATGGAATAAATTTTCTTGGATCTTTGGCTAGTTCCCTTTCACTAAAAGTATGAACCAGAAAAATCACGGATGTGATGAATGCCTGTCGATTGCTGTATTTATTCTGTAGCGGTTAATGATACGTCCTATGGGCTTGTTTTGCTTCTATGTTACTAGCGTGTGTATGTGTGTGTGTATTTGGGGGGGGAGAGAGAGAGAGAGAGAGAGAGAGAGAGAGAGAGAGAGAGAGAGAGAGAGAGAACTTTGCTGATACACTGAGGGATGCCATTATAACAGCAATACAAACATTGGAAAAGCTAACGAAATTTGAAACAAACCTCAGAATTCTGGCGCAAGTATCAATGGGTTATATTGGGGCAACAAAGTAAACAGACGAAGTAAAAATGGAAACGTTGCGACACACGCATAACTTCCCTAAATGACTTAATCTCTCTCTCTCTCTCTTTTTTTAAGTGTCATCTGCAGAATCTGTCATTATTATTATATTGCTACGGTTATTGTTATTACTAGTATTTTCCTTTTTTCATTATTACTCTGATTATTATCAGTATAGTTTTGCTACATTTAATTTTCGTACTTAGCCTTCTGGGCCTGACTACTGTAACCACCTAAGGTCCCTAGTTGGAATTTAATTATAAACAATCTACTCTCTAACTGTTATAAAATCTCTAATGTTTTTTTAAACTGTTCTCAATATTATTTTCAGTTGTTACCATTATTTTGATTACCATGTTTTATACTACTTCAGCAAGTGTGGATATCGCTGATTAATATTTTTTTATCATATTATCTTATGAATTTAGATTGTGTATGTTATTGTCTACTCCTTGTATATTTCATGTATATGGCCTTGAGCTGAAAATAAAAACTATTATTATTATCATAACTATGAATCACTGTGACATGGGCGTTCCCGAGCGATCCACCCCAAAAATGTCCTTTCTCCACAAAGATTACAATCGTCCTCCTCCCAAAATCTAACTTCTTGTTCCCATATTTGGTAAAATCTTTGTAAAAATCTATACATATTGCGTGATCCTGTACACAAACAGACAATTAAACAAATATGCAAACGCAGCCGAAATCATAATCACATTGTTGAAGTAATGCTAGCACCGGAAAACAGGGCATTCTCAGTCAATTCGAACAAATATGACGCAAAAAATGATCAAATTTTGTGTGTATATATATGTATATATATATATATAATATACACATATATATATAATAACACACATATATATATATATATATATATTAGATATATATAATATATATATATAAATATGTACATATGTATTTTTGTACACACACACACACACACACACACACACACACACACACCAATATATATTATATATATAATATATATAATATATATATATATATATATATATATATAAATCCATGTACCAATTACTTAACACTGGATATAAAGGATTGGCCATCGCCATACCAAAATGTTTTTAGTAGAATTTCCCATTGAATTCAAATTTACATCCTATTACACATAATTTAGTAAGTTCAGTTAGTGTAATCTTGGAAAATTGGATATCCATTTCATGTTTTCCCCCGTGGTGATGTGTAATAATCGTATCAAGTGTTAAAAGTGAGACTAATCACACACACACACACACACACACACACACACACACACACACACACACACACACACACATATATATATATATATATATATATATATATATATATATATATATATGTGTGTGTGTGTGTGTGTGTGTGTGTGTGTGTGTGATTAGTTTCACTTTTAACACGAGATACGATTATTACACATCCCCACGGGGGAAAACATGAAATGGATATCCCATTTTCAAAGATTACACTAACTGAACTTACTAAATTATGTGTAATAGGCTGTAAATTTGAATTCAATGGGAAATTCTACTAAAAACATTTTGGTATGGCGATGGCCAATCCCCTATATCCAGTGTTAAGTGATTAGTACATGGATTTAAAAAAAAAAGAAAATATTAAAGTAAATCATTCCACGCAATGTAGTGTGGATCAGGTATGTTGACGATTTAAATTGGGTATGGCTCAAGAACGAAAATGTCAATAATTTCTTGACAATTGAAATCAATTAGTACCATCAGTTAAATTCATTATGGAAATGGAATAGGATGGGTGCCTACTCGTTTTCGATTCCCTAATACGTAGAAATAATGATGTTTAAACAGAATTTACAGAACACCTACTAATATTTCTGCCTATGGGAATTAATCTATATTTTTAAGAGCATTACGTATATTTAGCCCTGAATACATTGATAATGACTAGATACGATTAGGCATATCGGCAAGAAATTGAAATATCGTGACGGCATATCAAACAATGCACCAGAAGCAGAAAAAAATAAGACTGTATATTTAAACATAAAAGAACCTTACATCACCCACAAACATGCTTGTACCATCTTATAATAACATGAAAGATATCCCAACGCCTTATTAATTTTTGTGTTGATGTCGCATTAAAAACAATAAAACGAAGAACTCTCCCAACAATACTAAAGGGAGTGCATATGCATTTCCTTGTAAATCTTGTGAAAACTTTGACATTGAGCAAACTGGAAAAGAGGACAGCTTACAAAATGAATAATAAATGCACAGGGGAAGTGAAATTTTTGTACATGTCAGTGAGAACAATCATACTATCAAATGGGAAGGAAAAAAAAAATAGAGTGTATTTTAATATTGCACTGAAAGGAATACCACTGTATAAATATAGCTTTATAAAAGAAAGTTATGGCCATAATAGTAATGTCAGTCAAAGGATAAATTTGGTTCCATAAATTCAAAAGAAATTTGTAAAATGTTTAAATTTGAGGGAAGGGAACAGAACTGTATGGAAAAAGGATTTGTAAACATAGAACGGGGTCTCTACCACATATGAGCTTTTCGTCCCTCCCCATTGAACACATGTTTGTCGGTACAGTCTCTTGAGTATGTATTGTGATTCTCACCACTAACACTAATGAATTTGGTCACCACTCCCTTGTGACACCTGTTAGGAGTGGATTCGTAATCTTAAGCAGTTGCGTATGCTCGTCCTTATTGTCTCTGTAGTATATGTATTGGGGTTTCTCCCATTATGTATCAGTACCGAGATATCTCGACTCTCATTTTTCACACACACACCAATATATATATATATATATATATATATATTATATATATATATATACATATATATATATATTATATAATATATATTATATACATTACATATATGCATACATAGTATGTATGTTTGAATGTGTTTGTAAATTGAGTTGGTATACAACATACATACATGCATGTACATGCAATAAGCTACAAGTGTCCTTTAATATGCAATTCGCTCTAGCTCGGAATCTATATTCACATATGTTAACCGAAGGGGAATTTTTCAGTTGATAAGTCCTGAGTTCTCCTGTGTCCGCTGGTTCGAATCTACGAGAGGACGAAATTATCATCAACTAAAAAAATTCCATTTCGGTTAACATATATGAAACTATATTAATTTCGAGGTAGAGCGAATTGGATATTAAAGGAAATTTGTAGCTTAATATTTTATATGAATTACCGTGTTGTGATAAAAATTCATACATACATAAGTGTATAATTATATGTATAACTTGTATTAGGCTTCCATTCGACGGGATCGTTAAGATTTTATATTTTTTAATCTAAACCATCACAACTTATTGAAGTCTAATACGAGTAATAGGAATGAATAATAGATATATATATATATATATATATATATATATATATATATATATATATTCATTCCTATTACTCGTATTAGGCTTCAATGAGTTGTGATGTACAAGTTATACATGTAATTATACATATATGTATGTATGAATTTTTATCACAACACGGTGATTCATATACAAGTATTAAACTACAAATTTAACTACAACTATTTCCTAATATCCATCACATCTACCTCGAAATATATATATATATATATATATATATATATATATATATATATATATATATATATATATATATATATATATACACATATATACACAGTGAAGTTGGGTGGCTATTTTGTGAAGTAAATATAAATGCTTGACCCATTTGCTGATGGTAGACGCGCTTTGTAAAAAAGTGAACGGATTTGGGAAGAGAACTTCATATTGTTGAGGCGAAGCTGTGGAGTTACCAGACTGGTTGCTATGCAACTACACATATGTCAATGTCATTCCCACAAAACCGCAGCAGGCTTGAGGATGAGCCCGGCGGCACACACTGGGCGAGAGGAAGTTTTGCGTGTAAGGCCGAAGCACGGAAAAGAATCCAGAGGCCCACAATAAGCCTAGGCCGCAGCAGCTGTTCATGTAGCACATGCACCGAAATATGACCCTTCCCTCGCTGACTGACGCACTGTTCGATTGACTGGTTGGGTGGCGTCGTCATTTCCAGGAACAAGACGAACGCGACTGAGAAACGTTTGCTGGGAAATTGTTCTCTGGGTGAGGTCAAATAGAAAAGCTTCTCAAATTCATCATCAGAAAATACTGTACAGTATTTCAGTGGTGCTATTAATTAAATATCAAATATCTTGATAAATTTAGAACAGAAATCTAGGCATACAATTAGGGTATATTAAAGTTTGTATTATTTATTGAATATATTTCTCCAACACTCAAAAACTATTGGAAAATCTGGATTTACAAGAAATTCAGTAAAAATCAATATATTCCAACTATTCTGGAAAAAATTTCAAATTTCTTTCATTCAAATGCGCTTTCTGCTCGACAAAGCATGTATTCGATTTCGAGCAACAAAAGTTCCATTTTACTTTTTTCACAAAAAGGGAAAAATTCCCAGAAGCATATGAATGCACCCTATATAATTACATAATATATGAGCCCTCACACCTGCAACTCAGAAGAATGTTAAATCACAGGATAATATACATAATTCTAGAAATTAATTGGTCACTCCTTCCTCCCTCCTTCATTCACGACTATTAATAGCATGCCCTAGAAGCACTCCCCAAAAGGAGGGCAGCTGGTGAGGTATATATCCATTTCAGACACGTAAATATCACGGACCCCTTCATTTCCTATCGTAACACTATACTGAGCCGAGGCTATTTCAAAGTGCAGTGCTCTGCAAGACGATTTTTTTGCAGAAGATTTATTGAGATAATTGAGGGTCAGAAAACCTCCAGGTGCACTCATTGTGGAACATTCTGCATCTGCTAAAGAACAAACATCAGAATCTGCTAAAAGACTGAGAAACTGAAAATACGGCCCGAAACACGATTACTCTTCCCGAAAGGGAAAAAGAAAGTTTCCACAGCTCCGTAAGAACCACAACAACAGCCAGTCTTCGCTCGAGTGGATCGTGCGAGGATCTGGTACTACGTGGAAAGTCCACAAATAACCAACAAGTCGCCAAACCACCCTCACAGACATTTAATTAATAAACAATTCCTCGATCTTGTGATCCAGATAAAAACGGCTTTCCATTAACCATAAGAAATATAGTCTTCAGCCTTCTATTAAATTAATACGTGAAACAAAAACATATTATTGAAAATGTATACCATACCAAAAGCAATCAATTTATTCAAAATATGAATGATTTATTCCATATCACACTTAAACTAACCACTGATAAATGACTGATAATAGACAATCATTCCCCAGTTAAAAAAAAAAAAAAATCCCACTTTCCAAAAGCCCATGTGGCCATGGTAATGTCGCGTACATCCATGCTATGATTAAGAAATCGCAAAAAGAGCAAAAACCACCTTAATCCTGCACCTACCGCATGAATTTCGCATGACTCCAATTACCTAGAACGACCGACTGACACCGGCCAAAATGATATATCGTTAAGCTTCCCACATTAGCTATTCTATGGTCATTCAGTAACTGTGTGGAAAGTCCAGTGCAACCTCTGAATCACAAAACATACCGATAAGTAGTGTGAGTTGCTGAAGAAAGCAAGTATGTATAATTACAGACGATATTTCATTTTCAAGTACCACTGATGAATAAAGTGCCTGAGATACCACACAATTACATACATACATAAATCATACATATATATATATATATATATATATATATATTATATATATATATATATATATATATATATATATATATATATATATATATATATATATATATATATATATATATATAAGTTTACATGCTATTACAAATGAAAAAGAAAACATAAATTGAATTTGAAATTAGCAACTACTTGGGTTGTCCACATAATAAGGTTCTCATGGAACTGCAGTGGCAAGGAACGCTGTTATGCGGGATCCGGCGACACTGGCGTGTAGCTTGGTTCCTCCTCTCCCAGTTCCCCCCCGGCGAGCTGTCTGCTACACTCAGCCTTGGCCTTGCAGCCGATAGAGATGGAGCTCCCACTCGCTTCTCCGGCCAGGTGCGAATTATGCTCTGTGATTCGTTTTTTGTGTGCAAAAAACACTGCACTGGTGGACATTCATTCCCAACTGTGTGAAGTCTACAGAGAAAAGTGTATGAGTGTACAACACTTGCGCCAATGGTGCAGAAAATTAAAAGACAGACATACAGACGTCCATAACGCATTCCAGAACCGGAGAGGAGCTGAAAGAGGAGATTTTAAGCTACCTTCGTGGAGCGGCTGGAGAGTTCTACGATTGAGGCATGAAGAAGATGGTACACAGTATGGAAAAATACATTGATCTCAACGACGATTATGTCAAAAAATAGGAAAAGTCTAAGCTTTCCAAAATTTTATAATTCAATGCCAATAATCATGTTTTTCATTGTGAAAAATCTTTGTGAACCTTCTTTTACAGACAACCCTAGTATAAGCAAAACTCAAGTTCATAAATTCCCGAAGCACCAAATCCTACCAAGCCAGGATACCGAGTCCTACGTTTTTCACCTTAAATTCCTGTTTGTAGATTAACTGTCATGTCATCCCTGTAATGGCAAAATCAATAAAAGCTCCTAAAGAGAGTCCGGTAGCGCAGTGACAATTGATCACCACTGACTGGGTGTACACTAAGCGATTAATGAATGCATAGAGAATGGTTATTAATATCTGACAAACACTGTCACATTAAATTACAGACGATAATAGACATAAACGAGTTAAGAAAGAAAAATAAATTCACTAATAATCGCACTCTGTACAACTCTAAAAATGCTCATAATTTAGTGCACGTATATAATAATAATAATAATAATAATAATAATAATAATAATAATAATAATAATAATAATAATAATAATAATATATAAAGCTGACGGTCGGACTATGTTCGCTATACACGATAGACGGCAAACTACTGGACCGAATTGAACCAAAGTCGGACCATGATATGTAGATTATATAGGGATTCCTTTTAACCGGGTGCCGTTTTGATCCGGATATCCAGCCAAGCTAACTTCAATATTATTATTCGTAGAGAAAAAAAGAAAGCATTAATCTAATAGAACATTTCACGAGTATTCCAAATATGGTCTTACTCTTCTTTTCAGCGGTGAAAAATACTGATGATATTACGGATCAAACAATGCCGGCCTACGGTTGCCCGCCGCTAGGCGCTGCCGGTAAGTATTTAAAAAAAAAAAAAAAAAACAAAAATATTATCTATATTATATATATATTTAAAAAAAAAAAAAAAAAAAAAAAAAAAAAAAATATATATATTTATATGATATATATAATATAATATATATATAAATATATATTATATCCTATACCTATACCTATATATATATATCTATATATAGTATTATATATTATATATATTATATATATATATATATATACCTAGGTATAGTAGATATATATAATATCTATATATTTTATATATATATATAGTATATATAAATATATATATATACATACATACATAATATTTATATATGGGTGCGTATATATGTATATATATGTGTGTGAATGTATGTACGTATATTAGTAAATTAATGATAAAAATACTAATAAGACTGAAATCAGTCATGAAAATCTTAATGCTATTCATAATGTTATCAACGATAGGACTGATTTGTACACGCCAGCATCAGATTTAAGTGTTTTCTGAAAACGTCTTTATTAAAGTAGTTTCAACTGCATTTCATCTAAAATCATCATCACAAAGCTAAATTTCCCTTTTCCCTTGTGTCTGTCCAGTCGATAGGATGATTGCTTTACTGTGACGGATAAAAAGAATACTCAAGGACTGTACTGTTCTAACCGTGTCTCTTCGGTGATTTAATATTGCGGACAATTCTTTTCCAGTCTAGTCAATACAATATTCACAGTCCCTACATGGAACTCTACAGAGACAGCAAACATATGAAATTGTGAAATTTTTATGGATATAGTATTAGTCAGTCTCAGCTTTTTAAGCAATGAATGTAATTCAAATGAATTTTTGGTGGTAAAAAAAAAGCACCGTATGACGACGTGGAAGAAGTTTTCTAACCTTAATTGAACAGAAGTTTCCTCGGTGTCATTTTTAAGTGTTGTCCAAAATATCTCAAGATATTGAAGTTTTTCACAAATGTCTCAAACCTATTCTATCTCTTTATCTAACTCAGTACTATAAATTCTTAATATTCTCAAAAACTTGAAAATATTCATTGATAATTTAATATATAATAGACTGGTTTCCGAGAGACGCGTTTAATCTGAAATTATGGTTATGCCAACGAACTTCTATATCTAAACAAAGGTAACAATATATAAATTTCCTATTCAAATCTAAATAAACTGAGTTAACCCATCCAATCAATTTTTCCAAAATTCACTAGAACCAGAGGTAATGGGTCAAACACAGAAATATCCTCTCCTTTGCAATTCCATACTGCAGCCTTGGGGAAATTAATTGGTAATAGTCTCGACGCAAAATACTCCAAATAAAATTACTACAAACGAGGGAGAAAGGGAATTTCCTATTGCTTTGCCTTTAACTTCTACATTTACCATTATTTGCAAAACTATGATACTTATTGTAAAGCCTGCTCAAATTAATTATTACCATAGAAGGTATGGGTAAATCATATAGAGGTAAGTCTTCCGATGAGAATAGTAATAAATCTTTCGCTGGAACTTTTGTAGATAATGGAAAATGTCAAAGCTAACAAGTTTAAATTCAAATGTTACATTATACTGTCTATCTACAAAGTTACCATTACTCTTCATACTACGTTGTGATATTACACGAACAATCGGCATAAATACCTCTACTAGCCACCTTGATCATTTATAAGACCCTTAACCAACAGAACTAATAACAGGTCTCATGGGATTATTTGGCTGACAGGTCTAACAAGGCCTACATTAATGTGAATTAATGAACTTTATTAAAACCTGAAAAGGATTCCGAAAGGGCAGCAGCAGCAGCTCACAAGCTATTTACTGTCAAGCGCGCAGATCTTCCTCCTCAACAGGAAATGTTAATGATGGTTCAGCAGTGATATCGTTGAAAGGTGGACAATAGTTTAGGAATTGGTTATTTTATCATGAATCTATTCATTTATTTTTTATAAATCCTGGGTAATCTTGGACATGTTAGTGTGGTACCGTCTTTTTAAAATCCTCATGATCCAACATTAATGACAACAACACCAACAAAAAACAGAAACAAAATTCAAGAGATTTGCCAATAGCACATGGTGACACATGGCAGGCCTTTCTTTCACAACTGGAAGCCAATCTGGGTTGGACAGTTGTAGTTTAGAAAATATAAAATTCTCAACTCAAAGACAGATTGCGACACATTCTCACTCTCTCAAATAGCATGGAGTGACCCAAGCGACTCGTCTCTGATCTCGCCAGTAAGGTTTGCCACAAGTATCAGTACGGTCCAGAGAGACCACGTACTTCATTAACCTTTTTGAGTCAGTGGTTTCTTATCCATCTCCATGTTGATTAGCTCAAGTGATCGTGTGACCATTAATGCATAATATCTTAAGACAGTATCACATCAGGCTAATAGTTTAGGGATGAAGCTCACAACCGCCACTCCTGTCTGCCATAAGTGCTAACCACCACAGTTGACCACTATCTAATTATCTAATAAGTTAGCAATCCATAGCTTACGTCAGTTGAGGCATAATGAATGACTCGTCATTCACGAGACGGGCCTGAACTCTTGATAACTATGCAAGTTCATCAAACTAGCAACTAAGAACGACAAACTGATTGTTATAATTAATTACAAAAAAATTTGCAAGCATTAATATACTAATAGAATAAATATAGGGGGTCCTTTTCTTAGTGAAAAACCTGTGGGGGTGAGCTTCTATTTAAATTGCCTATGTTTCGTTATAAGCACTCAACACAACATTCGAAATCCAACCACAAGAGATGAGCCGACATTTCTCTGTAACCTCACTGATGGTGGTGAAACCAAATGTTCACAATTAATCTACGAAATGTGGAGAGAGTTTCGTTACACTAGAACAAAGAAGTCACTAACCAATATATATATATATATATATATATATATATATATATATATATGTATGTATATATATATATATAATATATATATATATATATATATATATATATACATACATACATACATACATAAAATGTGAGTATAAATAAATTTTATCAATGATAAGACTGATTTGTACATGCCAGGGCCTTTTTTACTGTAATTTTTTTTAAGTTATATTAATTTTTGTTTGCAAATATTTTTTTCTTTTAACTTTACATTTAAAAGTTTTTGTAAATCTTAACAATTTTTATGTTATTTTTACAGACTGAAGATGCACAGATAACTTGTGCGAAACGTATCATGTGAATAAATTTTGGCCTAATTGATGTGTTTTATGGACCCTGCAGTATGTATGTAATATATAGATACTATATATATATATATATATATATATATATATATATATATATATATATACATACATACATACACACACATATATATATATGTACATATATATGTGTGTATATATAAATTTCATCAATGATAAGACTGATTTGTATATGCCAGGGATCAAATTTAAGCGTGTTTTGGAAAATGTCTTCATAAAACCACAAATTTTTCACAAATATGACTACAATGCAAAATACAACTACCTGGTATGTTCTAAATTTACAGCCTCAACATAATCATAGGAAGCAAAAAAAAAATAATAGCCTAATTAAAAAAATATAAATATCACCAGTTGGATAAACGATCACTTGTGGTACAGGATTTCTCCCACCGAAACGAAGCCACATAAATACAAAGATGGGAAGAAATAATTAATGAAAATAAAAACAAACTCGATAAACAATATATATAGGAGTACTAAAATATATACTAACAATTGTACTAGCAGTTGATAATGTTTCAAGACATGCACAAGTGACAACAGCAGAAAAAGTCAAATAAATTGCCAAAACTACCAAGCAACACCCTAAATATCAGAGTTAATAACAACGAAATTATCCTGGATTGAGGTCAAGTGTAGGTAGGACACTCCAAACACGAGCAAAAGAATATTCCAAATGAGAGTCAACTGTTTTTCTGTAACCTCACATACCTACAAACTATAAAGCACAAGGAATCACACCTAATTATTTCTAGTTTATTTACTTTTCTATACGTTCGGGAACATTAAACAATATTCCCCCTCGGCTCCTCTGTCTTAGAAGTGAGTGGCATCTCAAAAATGACAAAACAAATTCCGTTTACTCTATTAAAATATTCTCTCTCTCTCTCTCTCTCTCTCTCTCTCTCTCTCTCTCTCTCTCTCTCTCTCTCTCACATACAAATCAGGCTCTTCAGTTCTGAGTATCTGATTGCCAAACGCTAACACATTCCCGAGAGCCGTACGGAAGTTCCAGTTTTCTGGATATTTGGGAGGCGTTTCCAGCAGCATCTATTTTGCTTCAATTATTTTTCATTTTCGCGAAAACAGACGAGCTGAAAAAAATACGGCCATTTTTCAAACCCGTCCTCAGAAAATAGGTATGAGGAAGCAGTCAAGGTCACATAGGATTTCTTTAATAGTAGCATTTACGTGAAAATATCACATGCTATGTATGTAAAGTCCAAAATACTTAAAAGCACTTTTATGGAATCACGCGATAGAATACTAAGCGATAGCTCGATTGACGACATTTTTTTCAGAAGTAGAGTTCAAAACGTTCGCCCACTCACAATAATATATATATATATATATATATATATATATATATATATATATATATATATATATATATATATAAGTCATATCACATTACCGTGATTCATATACATATATCGAGCTACAATGTCCTTTAATATCTAATTCGCTCTACCTCGGAATTAATATATTTTCATATATGCTTAACCGAAGGGGAATTTTTTCTCGATAATAGATTTACCTGTACTTGGGCGCGAACGCAGGTACATTATAAATCCAGGACCGTCAGTGGAAGCGGTACCACCCAACCGCGAGAGGCTTAAAGGTATATGTCGTCTCTCACCTCAAATACTTTCTCGCGCTGAAGTATTCGTTGGTTTGGAGACAACATCAACCCGCCTCGACTCCGGTAGTTAAGTAGCGCTTTTGACAACACGTAGCATTTTACATAAGTCATATCACATTACCGTGCATTCATATACATATATCGAGCTACAATGGTCCTGTTTAATAATCTAATTCGCTCTACCTCGGAAGTAATTAATTATGTTTTCATATATGCTTAACCGAAGGGGAATTTTTTCTCGATAATAGATTTACCTGTACTTGGGCGCGAACGCAGGTACATTATAAATCCAGGACCGTCAGTGGAAGCGGTACCACCCAACCGCGAGAGGCTTAAAGGTATATGTCGTCTCTCACCTCAAATACTTTCTCGCGCTGAAGTATTCGTTGGTTTGGAGACAACATCAACCCGCCTCGACTCCGGTAGTTAAGTAGCGCTTTTGACAACACGTAGCATTTTACATAAGTCATATCACATTACCGTGATTCATATACATATATCGAGCTACAATGTCCTATTATCGAGAAAAAATTCCCCTTCGGTTAAGCATATATGAAAATATATTAATTCCGAGGTAGAGCGAATTTAGATATTAAAGGACATTGTAGCTCGATATATGTATATGAATCACGTAAAAATTTTGTGATATGACTTATGTAAAATGCTACGTGTCTTGTCAAAAAGCGCTACTTTTAACTACCGGAGTCGAGGCGGGGTTTGATGTTGTCTCCAAACCAACGAATACTTCAGCGCGAGAAAGTATTTTGAGGTGAGAGACGACATATACCTTTAAGCCTCTCGCGGGTTGGGTGGTACGCTTCCACTGACGGTCCTGGATTTATAATGTACCTGCGTTCGCGCCCAAGTACAGGCTAAAATCTATTATCGAGAAAAAAATTTCCCCTTCGGTAAGCATATATGAAAATATATTAATTCCGAGGTAGAGCGAAATTTAAGATATTAAAAGGACATTGTAGCTCGATATGTTATATGAATCACGGTAATGTGATATGACTTATGTTAAAATGCTACGTGTTGTCAAAAGCGCTACTTAACTACCCGGAGTCGAGGGCGGTTGATGTTGTCTCCAAACCAACGAATACTCAGCGCGAGAAAGTATTTGAGATGAGAGACGACATATACCTTTAAAAGCCTCTCGCGGTTGGTGGTACCGCTTCCACTGACGGTCCTGGAGGATTATAATGTACCTGCGTTCGCGCCCAAGTACAGGTAAATCTATTATCGAGAAAAAAAATTCCCCTTCGGTTAAGCAATATAATGATATTAATTTCCGAGGTAGAGCGAATTAAGATATTAAAGGACATTGTAAGCTCGATATATGTATATGAATCACGGTAATGTGATATGACTTATGTAAAATGCTACGTGTTGTCAAAAGCGCTACTTAACTACCGGAGTCGAGGCGGGTTGATGTTGTCTCCAAACCAACGAATACTTCAGTGCGAGAAAGTATTTGAGGTGAGAGACGACATATACCTTTAAGCCTCTCGCGGTTGGGTGGTACCGCTTCCACTGACGGTCCTGGATTTATAATGTACCTGCGTTCGCGCCCAAGTACAGGTAAATCTATTATCGAGAAAAAATTCCCCTTCGGTTAAGCATATATGAAAATATATTAATTCCGAGGTAGAGCGAATTAGATATTAAAGGACATTGTAGCTCGATATATATATATATATATATATATATATATATATATATATATCTATACTATATATATATATATATATATATATATATATATATATATATATATATATATATATATATATATAATACTAAGAGACAACAGAAAATTTGCATAAAGGAAAAGCTAGGCAACATAATGTAACTGAGCTGAGGGCATTGAGTATTTACCGAAGGAACATTTCTCTATAAGATAATATACTCTACGATAGTTAAGTCGTGATGGCTGGAGACCCGGCTACTATTGAAAAAGTTTCATTCCTGATGTTGGTTTTGCATCGTACAGCATGGTGTCTGATGTTTAGAGGTCCTCTGCATTATATATATAGTTATATACATAATATAAGTGTGTGTATATATACGTAATATATATATATATATATATATATATATATATATATATATATATATACACACACGTATATATATATATAATATATATATACACATTACACATTACACACACACACACACACATATATATATATATATATATATATATATATATATATATATATATATATCTTTAATTCTCGTTGGGTAATTTTCCTTATTAAGAAACAGCACCGACACTTTTCACATAACAGTTTTTACCATACCAAGTTATCTGAAAATTGAAGACCTTTACTATGGTCACATAACTTTGAATGTTTTCATTTTTGAAAGTGAGGTGACCAGAATTCACCGCTCCAGAAAAAAACAGGATCCCACAAAAAGTGACTCAACAGGAAGATTTTCTTCAAACTTCAAACACCAAGAATGCCAGTCAGTCCGAATTCTTTCGCTTGATTTCAACCGTAATCAAAATGAGCATTGCCAAGGGACCTGTTGTACTCTCCTCCTCTTGTTCGTTATTTGCACACGGTAAACGACATGTGCCCTTATCAAAGGGATTCTTATATATTTTATCAACATATGGGGATGAACTCAAGTCCTGGCCATGCACATGTACGGTCGACACAAGGGCGTATTTACACGTGATGAGTCACTATTATCTACGTGAGAACAAACATGGTCCGTAGTTACTAGTTTTCTTTACATATTGTCAACGCATGGTTATGTAACTTTGTTAAAGAGATTTTAACAAGTGCTCTCTTCATACGTCCTTCATATCTACTTCGTTACTGAAGATTTCTACACTGTCATCAAATAAACATGCGACTTTTGAGTCACTTTCTACATGGTAAATACAGGTGTATAAACACTAATTAACAATGATGGTCATTAGTACACATTCACCAGATGAATGTGCTGAAGACTATTCCACAATGAGTCTGACTCTTCAAATAAAAAGTGCAAGACCTCCTTTAATTTTATGGTCGAGTTCTTATTTGCATTTTCTTACACGTGCAGGGTATAATTCGTACATTTACACTGAAAATTATGATTAAAGCACATAAGCATTTATGTGTGCCCATTACAGCAATTGCTCATTTTGTATGGACTGAAAAATTACTTTCTTTTCGAGATAAACCTGAAGAGTTGCTCCAATCAAGCATTTACTGAAACCATAAAGAATGACAAGCACAATCTATACTTATACAAGTATAAAGCCATTTGCATATATTAATAAATAATATTCCTGAAAGAACACACAAAATTCAATACTAAATAATATTTCCGGTAAAAACACAAAAGTACATAAAACCCCAGACTTCGTTGACTGGAATCAAAACAGCTGAATCTAATTAATGTTCAGACATCAAGGGGACCAATGCCCCATATATTACCTTGGACCAATTTCAATTACAGGCGTTGAAGTTCGGGCCCCCATTGTTATTCTCCTGGGGGGCTGGGAGGGGGAAAAGTAGGAGTTTCTTGACTGAGTGGGCGGGGCTTGATGACGTCAACGTATGTTTACCAGCTGCGTCACGGCTCTCACCTAGGATACCACAATACCACACCTACTTGGCCCGCACGGAAAGTCAAGTGATAGAAATATGGCTGACGAAACTTTCTTCTCACACACATTTTTAAAAGCTTTCTTCGCCTGAACCGACTAAGAGTAAATGCCTTTGCAATTCCGCAGTCTTAAATAAAGTCTGGGAAACTAGGTGCAGATTCATAGTTCAAAATACTCGTCCACGATTATTTAGATGAATACAGTGTCATCACCTCTCAAAAGTTGGGTCCCTTTTGCAAACAAAGTCTAATAGAAACTAACACAAAACACTTACACGTCCTTAGTGAAAAACAGAACAACGCAACTTTTCAGGGTGCGGAAACTTCATACAATTTTAAAGTTTTCTGATTTGGAAAAAACCCCAAAATTATTTCGCAATAGCAAATTCGATCCGTTTCGTCACTTTCCTCATGTGAGGTAATGCTCTGGACACAAAATACGTCTATGGTATTCAATTTTAACAGCACAACCTTGTTTCTCAAGCTATAACAATAAATTCCACTTAGAGTTGTATAACTGGAAGTGCCTCTGGTAGGGGAGTAAGGCACTAAATGGTGTACTTTGGCACTACAAGGGTGAGGAGGCAGGTGAGGCACGTGTGATCGTCCCGACTAAGTGGCACTAACTGGCACGGCCTCCGACCTGTCCACCACTACACTCTTCACTCGGCATTTTTTTCTGTAACGCTGATCGCAATTAACGTATACACAAGCGATGTCGGCCTCGGGGTTGATATGATATGTGTGCTACCAAGTTGTACGAGGGCACAGAAGGGCAATTTCTCTTTTTCATACAGGAATCATGTTATTAAACTCTCTCTCTCTCTCTCTCTCTCTCTCTCTCTCTCTCTCTCTCTCCCTCTCTTCAATTTATATACGACATGACCCGCACACCTGTGCAAGGTTCCCATTACACGTGTTACGGAAATAAACACTCTTCTATGCCGTGAAACTTTTCAAAAACATTTACTGGCGCAATTCAATCTTTGAATTATTCTTTTACTCAAACATTTACATCAAACATAATAATAATAATAATAATAATAATAATAATAATAATAATAATAATAATAATAATAATAATAATAATAACATCCAGCGGGAAAAATCACCTCACAATCTCATTCCGGGAAGTAGCAATATGTTCAGATTTTCAGTAAACACCTCCGCAGTAAATCGACTTTCATGTCTCGACTACAGTAGTGTACTTCGCTATTTATGTTTATGTATACAAATATATGTATGTATGTATGCATACATATAATTCATGTCGTACATATACATATCTATATATATATATATATATATATATATATATATATATATATATATATATATATATTTTGTTCATCAGTAATATGATGCAGATTTTCTTATGGTATAAACATTCCAACCGACGACCCAGAATAACAAACACCCGCATACAGCAAACACTGCGCAAAACGCTTCAGCCGACGTTTTTAATAAAAAAAAAGAAATAAATAAAAAAGTAAATAAAATAAAGCGAGTTTTCTGTATAGTGTACAAAGCTGTATGAGCCGGTGGCTCATGAAACTTTCAGCCACGGCACGGTGGTGGCCTGTCCTATAGCGAAGCCATATGCACGACCATTTTTAACTTTAAATAAAATAAAAATACTGAGGCTAGATGGCTGCAATTTGGTATGTTTGATGAGTGGAAAGTGGATACTCAACATGCCTCTGTAATTGTGAAGATCTGAGTGGGGACAGAAAAATTATGGACGGACAGAGAAAGCCATAATAGTGTTCTAACTTTCAAAACGCTCTGGCATTTCAACCAGTGCATGTTACAGGCACGTTAAAATTAACCTGCAAGCATTTTGTGTGATAAAACTCCAACTAATTTAAAATAAACGAAAATGCCTCCTCCGACTTAGCAAACTGGGTCAATTCATGCGTCATATCATAATAACAAGGGAGAGCTCCAAGCAACTTCGGGAGAACGTTTTAGCTTTCTGTAGAAGAAAACTATTGAGATGGCTTTGTCTGTCGGTCCACACTTTTTCTGTCCGGGCTCAGATCATAAAAACTACTGAGGCTAGAGGGCTGCAAATTGGTGTGCTAATCATTCATTCTCCAATCATCCACCATACCAAATTGCAGCCCTCTAAGCCTCAGTAGTTTTGATTTTATTTAAGGTTAAAGTTGAACATGGTCGCGCATCTGCTAACGCTATAGGACAGGCCACCACCGGGCCGTGGCTGAAAGTTTCATTGGCCACGGCTCATACAACATTCTACTCTGTACAGAAAACTCGATTGCACCGAAGAGACTTCGGCTCATTTTTTACTTGTTTTCTTTTAATTCCCTGAACGAATATGCAACGAGGTCGAGGTATTTCCAACTCGTGTAACCATTGGCAAAGCGAACGTAAGCAATCTCCACAGCTGTGCGCACCTACACTCCACAAATCCCCACTAAAATATATTATAAATATATATATATAATATATATATATATATATATATATATATATATATATATATATATCGTGATCAAATTCACGGTATATGTTCTAATGCCGTCATGTGGCTCCATTATATCCATACCGGGCCTCTTCCCAAATTTACTCTATGGCGATTAACAGTCCTCGCGCATACCGGGTCGATGACATTTCTTTTCTCTGCTGCCATGTTGTGGAACTCTCTCCTCTCTTTCGTTTTTCCCGATTCTATAATTTCCCCAATCCCAGAGGCAGGTCGTTCTTCGACTTTAAGACCCATTATATTTCTTAGCAAGAACCACTCATGAATCTTTATTTCAATGAAGATTGGCCTCACGTTTGAAATATTTACGGTTCATTGCATTGAGACTTCTGAAACAGCGCAAATATAGTTTTGAACCTGCATTCAACAAATGAACTGCTACTCGTTGCTCTACATAAACATAAAATGTCCCAAAGTTGATGGTCTACATGTCTGTTAAATCTATCATACCATTCAAGACTGTTGCAATCTCTTCCTTCCTTTGTGCTTCTACCAACACGCACTTTTCTTCCTATGACCAAACATTATCTAGGCAAAATCGCCATGTCCGGGCCTCTCCACCAAAGATAATTCCAACAAATGCATTCCTCAATAAAACTACTAAAACAATTTTGCATCCTTTACACACAGGCACAAGTTCCAACGGTAAACAATTGTGTGACGCTTTATGAAGCCCCAACCAATCTGCATCATACAAATGTATATACACATGAGTTTTAGCAGTGAACAAGTGTCAATTCATGACGGTCACCATTAATAATTCTGTATCATGCAAAACCACGGATATACATATACCTTGTTCGTAAAGAACATACAAGTGTCACTTCGTGAAGTACACGAAATTCAATTCTGTATCGTGAGCATACACAGGCATGCATACAAACTCTTATTAATGAACAATTAAGTGTTCTAGTCGAGCTCCACTTCCAATCCTTGGCTTATCAAAGGGTCGAGGTGTAATCTCTGTTAAAAGCGATAAAGACCCGATCTGGCCGTCTTTTGCGAGCAATTCAACACGAAAAGCAAGCGGGGGAAAAGACACACACACTCTCTCTCTCTCTCTCTCTCATTTATTTTTTTTTTTTCACTCTCACTTCTGTCCTAGAAACCTCATGAAGACATGCTGCCGCTGACAACTGGCTGTTAAGATCTCCTGCACGGGCGGCGTCAATAAACTCGTCTTTGCGACGCCAGCCAAGTACTAATAAAAAAATCAATCAATCTCTTGCACGGGGCTTATGCGCCACCAGCATCTGAGTTCACTGGTGGACACCAATTCAACTAATGACCGTGAAAAGTAAAGATGTCTAATAAAGATGTAAATTCCAAATACACGATAAAAATTAATAAACACTTGTAAATGGTTACATACATCAACATGACAACCAGATGAAGCCAGTATATATAATGAGAAAAATATATACATTAGTAAAAACGTTTCTAAAATAAAATAAGTTAAAAAGTAAACATACATACATTATACATACATACATACATACATATACATATATATATATATATATGTATATATATATATATATATATATATATATATAATTAAATGCGTATTACCCACGGTAAAAAATTACGAAAAGAAATAGGTCTACCAAAATTGGAATTCCCCTACTGATTTTCAGTTGTTTAGGGCTAAATCAGTTTTCCGTCCTATTTTAGAAGGGGGTCTACTGCTCCTTTCGGAGTCAACCACCAATTAAGCTCTATAATAATAATAATAATAATAATAATAATAAATGAAAACCCTTCTCATACTAGAATCTATCTCTTCTGGTTAACTGACTCCACTTTAGTTATGTACAGAAATAATTTGTTATAAAGGATAACTCGTTAAAATAAAATAAAATAAAAGAAAAAAAACTTAATCGGCTACAAATGGAAACAGAGGACTTTGTCACACAACCCCACAACAGTTTATAACAATAATTATGATGTCTCTGAAGAAACCCCTCTTTCAAACATTGAGTTGTAATCATAGCAACAATGTGAAAGGCAGCATCCATTATCGGGCCCAATATTTGGTAACCATTACTCTCTTCTTCATGGGATCATTGTTAGTTTTTGACCTTACGATCTACTACATGGATTAAAAGACTTCCCAGTACCTAATGAGAAACAGCCCGGTTGCTACCAACGATCTCATGATAAAGAGAGGAGTGGTTTACAAAATATTGTGCCCAGAAAATGGACGCTGACTTTTGTACATTGGTATGACTACGACTCGACTCTCCAAGAGGATTGCTGTTCACCTTCACAAAGAGGGGAGTAAACCAGCATTACATGAAGGAACATGGCAGTGGCCCTCAATGCCAGCAGATCGTAAGGAACACACAAATCCTGGACGGCAACAACGACCATCGGCGCCTCCGACATAAGGAGGCCCTTGTCATCCTCCAATGGAAAACACCGCTGAAGGTAACCCAGGAGGCCCTTCTTCCCCCTACCACCATCAGAAAAACAATTCAGATGACGCCACTTACGACAGCAGCCCCTATGATCAGAACTCCTGGAATCTAGCACCAGTCTTTCAGTGCCTACGTCAGTCAGCCAGGCTCTCCCGGATTAAGTGATTCCACTTCCAGCCATAGGAGGAGGGCCCCAGCTTTGACAGCCAATGAAAAACATCCGAACTATCTATAAGCCCACTTGCGGGTATAATTAGGGCATAAATGTACCCCTGGCTTTTGCCCCCTGGGCTCCATTTCCCTTTATTACTCATCCTGAAGGCAAAGCATTCTATACTTCTACGCAACTCAAATGAGCGGTGTAGGAAGCCATAGATGGCACAGATGGCTCAGTAGATTGCAGCATACCAGCAACAGCTGCAGCAGTAGTTTCCTCCTCCTTGAATTGGAGCTGAAGACTATTGAACGCTGCCTCATCCCTGCAAACAGAGCTAGTTGCTATCCTGAAGGCACTACAAGGCTCCCACAACAGACAAGGCAACACCAACTTACACACAGACCCGCAATGTGTAATATTTCGATTAAAAGACCAAGCACATCCTGAAAAATGTGCTACTAATAACCAACAAAAAAGCTGTGGACTTCGCTCATTATAGCAAAGGGAGAATCATACTGAACTGGATTCCCAGCCATCTACGAATTCCAGTGAATGGAGAGGCAGATCGGCTTACAAAAAATACCCTGCAATGCGACACCAACAGTATCACGCTCAATCCTTCCATCATACAAATAAAACAAGATATTTTCAGGTAATGCCAGACTCAGGCACTCGGCAAGGTTCGTCAAGAACTCCTCCATGGTTCAAGTTGTGTAAAATGGCATGCAGAAAATACTACCTTACAACATTATTCCATTTCCACGGGGGTTTCAGGAAACTGAGTTATTGCCTAGTTTATGGGTAAGATACCCGTGCACCAGACAACAAATTAACATTGAAAATAGGGTATGTCTCCTATATGGCAACATTTCATAGAGCCTTCTACAACCTCCAATGAAATGGTACAATACATCAGTGAAAACATTAGACACATTTTCAGCGTTTCTTTGCTCCTACCCACACCCCTAGATCATCACAACTCCAGTAATAACTGCTCCTCTTTCAGGATTGTCGTTGACCTGGCAAAAATGTCAATACTCAGTTATCTATTTACTTCTTAATTTATTTATTTATTCATACTACATACATACATACATACTACATACATATATATATATAAATATTATATATATATATATATATATATATATATATATATATATTATATATATATATTCTTAATTCATTCATTTCTGCATTTTTATTTTTTATTCTTATCTTTCTCTTCTTAAAATTTTTATTCATTTATCAATTTGATTTTTTTTTCTTATTTTCTCAACTGCTTTCCCTAACGCTAGAACCACTCCCTTTCCCTTGAGTCTCCTCTTCGTTAAGACTAAAACTCTACTGTATCGCCACCACTTGCACACTCAAGCTGGAAGCTGTGTATGTGGAGCTCATGTATTCCATTCTTTCTCCCCAACTGAATTTTTTCCCCTTCCTTCCCACGCCCTTCTTCTCACTGGGACTCGCTGCTATAACGCTTTCTCTCTCACTGATGGGTATCAGCAGATTTAAAGGAGTTGCAACTCTGGCCCCCTTTCTTCTTTTCGGCCCCTACGTAGATAGTGCCAAATGGTTTCTTATCCATTTACCAGCGAAACCAATCTAAACTAACCCATGTTGTGTTGTTCTCTGCCGATGTCTTCTTCACAGGTTTCTAATGGTAGTTACGGGCTACCATGAAGCAAGAGCCCGAGCCAGCCTTAACTGGCTTAATCTAAGACGACGTGGACGGCCCTGACTTCATTCGTCATTTTAAAAATAGTAGGGAGTACTACCGAAACGTCAAGGGATTAATAAACTTTGGGCAGCTCTTATACAATATACAAGCTCCTACAAAGAAACTCGTCCGAGAGACTGGGGAAACTGCAATACAAACTCAATGGTATCCAGACGGCTCCTCTGTTTAAATTTAATAATTGAACTGGGGGAATAATGATAATAATAATAATAATAATAATAATAATAATAATAATAATAATAATAATAATAATAATAATAATAATAAAATAATAATAATATACGTAGCAGGTATCATACAAACATCAAAATCTTGACAATAATATGCTACATATAGTCTAATAATTCTTCAGACATTGCTAGGGACATCAAAATGTTTAACACGTCTAGGGACATCATAAAGGTTTAACATTGCTATTGACATCAAAATGTTTAACACGTCTAGGGACATCAAAATGTTTAACATTGCTAGGAGCATCAAAATGTTGAAGAGTTTCACTAGAATAAAACATCAATATCTTACTCAAATTCCCTGGTGAACTAATAATATTTGTTAAAATGTTACTTCGAATACATAAACAGCCAACGACCGAGACCGCATTGTTTCAGTTTCTCCAACAAAGAAATGCTGAGACTCGACGGGGAGGAGGAGGAAACTGCAAAAAGGACTTGTGTAGAAACCACCATTATCGAAGACACCCATTTAAAGAAGTCAGACAACGACAGGAAAACAGCAATGGCAGGCAGTACGGTTTAGGCACTTAGTTCTGGAGGGTATGCAAATAAGCATGGACACAGTTCTGCTGCTAACGAGAGAGAGAGAGAGAGAGAGAGAGAGAGAGAGAGAGAGAGAGAGAAATTTAATGAAATGGGAAGAAACACCGTAATGATATGTATTACTTTAAAAAAAAGGAAGCCTTTTTTATCACAATAATGTAACAATAACTGCAGTAAACTTTACAGCAGACATAAGAATACTTTGAACAAGAATGGAAATACGACCCATGTGGTTACTTAACCTAAATTGCTCAATATACTGTAATGTTTTACCCATCGAGGCACATACGGGTACCAATGTAGATCTAGGAATCGGTGATTTCGTAATGGAACTTATTCACTTGGATGCGGGTGCAATATAAAAGAAAATTTCCACGTAAGACTGGTAATTACGAAGTGGTGACATCATGAGATTCTAAACATACATACACATGCGCAGACTTGAAAAGGGAATAAATTTCCCACAGCGTCATTTAACCTGACAAAAACCATAAGCACGCATACAATGAAATAACTCAAGAGAAGAGCAAAAAGTTGCGATTCCCTCCCACTTTGATCATAAATACAGCTTTGACATAAAAACTGGGAATAGTATCAACAGAAATAAAAACATCGTATTAGCATCCAATTCATACTCACAGACCAGCAAGTATTTACCTTCAATAAAGCAAACCAAGAAACTTTTATTTCACATTCTTATATAGTGTATATGTAATACACACAGACACACACACACATATACGTATATACACATACGCATTAAGCTACAAATGTCCTTCAATATCTAATTCGCTCTACCTCGGGATTAATATATTTTCATACATGTTAACCGAAGGGGAATTTCATCAATTAAAACAATTCCCCTTCAGTTGACATACACGAAAATACATTAATTCCGAGGTAGAGCGAAATAGTAGATATTAAAGAACCTTTGTAGCTTAATACGTGTATATATATATATATATAATATATATATATATAATATATATATATATATAATGTGTGTGTTTGTGTATATTATACATACATATACACTATATAAGAATGTAAAATAAAAGTCTCTTGATGTGACGAGACTCATTCATATATATATATATATATATATATATATATATATATATATATACATATGTATATATATGTATATATATAATTCTATAATAAAATCCGAGTGGATCTTTCTTGGTTTTCCACAAAGGGGGTGGGGGGGGAGGATAGATAGGGGATCGGGAGAGTAAGGGAGACATGACACATCTACCCTCCTCCTGTTAACCTGTTTGTCCCAGGCATGACACTATTATCCGTCATTTTTGACATTTTATTTTTCATCCCTTTCACCACCCGGGCTTAACTTGGACTCAAAGGGCATCAGGAGTGTCACTATTCATCTCAGCTACCTCAAAAACTATGGATTAGACACTAATATCTGTTGTTTTCGATTATTTTCACTTGTCACCCCCTTCCAAACTCCTTTTCAAACAACCCCCCCTCCTTTATAAGGCAGAACTTGGACTTGAAGGGCATCAGCAGTGTCACTATTTTTCTCAGCAACTTGGAAAACTATGGATTAATATATTTTTTTTGAATAAGTTTACCTCACGAAAAAGGTTTTATTGTTTACCAAGATGAAATCTTGTGTGTGGTCAGTTAACGTCCTGTACGTCTCTAAATTGCCTTGTCGCTGCTTCTGAACAGTTCGACGTAACCTTTTGTAAAACTCTTAAATTGTACCCCTGTTTTGGGAAGGTCACTAATTCTCCAGGTGTGTTGGATTCTAGGTACATATTTTCTTTAACAAACCCCATCTGTCATTTAGACGAAATTTGTTTGCAAACTTGTCTTCATATATATGTCAGTCTGCTAAGTAAAGGACCTTTAGTCGAAAAGCTTCGCAGTACTCCTTCGTTTCACTTTTCTTTGTGGCTTTTGCCTTTATTTGTATATTCATCACATTCCAAATTTTCATGATTCGGTTATACATATAAATAGATATTATGTATCGTAATATATATAGTTCATACAAGCATATACACATACATACCTACACACACACACACACACACACACACACACACACACACACATATATATATATATATTATATATATATATATATATATATATATATATATATATATATATAATATATATATATATATATAAGACTCATTATGACCTGAAAACAGATGCTTAACGATAACCTCCTTCCTTGGAGATCGAACCGTCGATCACGGACGCAAATGGTCGACGTTTTGTCCATTCAGTTAGTGAAGGCATAAAAGGAGAGGATCCAGATATGCCCCCTGCATAGGAATGGTATCGTAGTGGGCACAGCTGCACACCAAACCAGAGTCAAAGATATACTTTGAATCTGGGTTAAACTTCATTGTTGTCTTTAGTTTGAAATGTTTTCAGTTTTATCATTTTTGCCGAAATATGGCTGCTGTCTGTGATACATGACATTATGATAGTCAAACAATAAAACTCAAATTTTTGTGCAAAATGGCTACACATTATTGAAATAAAACCTTCACACGTAAGAGCCTCTTGGATGCGCTATTCAGTAAGTCTTACTTAGTTCTATATTCTCACTTTCATGTGATATACTACTTTCTCAATCGTGTGTGTCAGAGAGAGAGAGAGAGAGAGAGAGAGAGAGAGAGAGAGAGAGAGAGAGAGAGAGAGAGAGAGATATTACCCCTGAAGAATAAACATTTATCTGATAAACTAATGAACAAAACTCACTGTGGGTCCAACACTTCTCTGAAACATCAGAAGCAGAGTCGGCCAGTCAATACTTCTAATGAAGAAACAGGGCAAAACGAGAACGAGTAACGAGGTCTAGACAAACGACCCACTACTCACGACGAGGCTTGTTACAGTTCTCCTTCAAGGACGTGATCGATTTCATTCCTATTGAGTGCAATGCTAAAAGGGTATTATTTTGAAAGTGGCCACTCTTTTAGCTTCTAAGGTCTCATTGCATCCTGGCCACTAATAATGAATAGAACTGAATATAGAATTTAGGCCAAAGCCCAAGCACTGGGACCAGTGAAGTCATTCAGCGCTGCAACGGAAGGTGACAGTAAAAGTTTGCAAGGTGTAACAGGAGGAAAACCTCAAAGCAGTTGTTAGGAGAGGCTGGAAAGTAAGATGGAAGAAAGAGAATATGAAAGGAGGTACAATAAAAGGAACGAAAGAGATTGCAGCAAAGGACCGAAGGCCCGCTGCAACGAACCTTAAGTAATGCCTACAGTGCATCGCATGAGGTGCACTGACGGCACTACACCCTTATGTAGTAATTAATAAAAGAATTGACTGAATAATTGTGTAAAAAGGCGTTGAAACGGCTGCGGTCATAAGAGCCGAGTCTTAATGAGAATAAATATGGCTAGGTTTTGTCATGCTGACCTGGATGCAGTTGGCAGCCTTATGACGATATATGACGGGACATAGCAAGAATGAACTTCAGGAGCACATAAACATGCACAAGCTAATGAGCCTTCACGAGCACACAAACATGCACAGTGCTGATGAGCCTTCGCTGTAAGAGTAGAAGTGGGTAGCTTGTGTATGTTTCAGCACAGAAGGTTCATTCATGTGTCAGCAACCAAGTGCCATTGGTCAAATTAAATCTTGCGTGCTGAAGCGATTTTGGGTGCTTTTCTTCTCCAGGGATACCCTTCTAGGGAGCGCCGCTATATCTTCTGAGGAAGGTTATACATATTTTGTGTGCATATATAATCGTAAACATACATATTTAAATTGCATATAAGTATATATTGTATACTGTATATAAATGTGGTGTGTGTACATGTGCCTGTGTGTGTATGAGTGCATGTACGTATAGATATATGTATATCTATTTATCTATATTTTTATATATATATTATATATATATAGTATACATACATACATATATATATATATATATATATATATATATATATATATATGCATAAATGAACTAAATTAAAAAACATATCACCAAGATTTACAGCGTACGAATTAGTGCTGTCGTGCTTTAGTAAACCTTCCACCATGTCTTTGGGTTACTGCAGCCCAGCTGAATTTTTGAAATTCGACCAGTATAATTCCTGCTCTCCTTAGGTTCTCCTTCGATAATCTTTTTGTAGGCTTAGCTGGAGGAAAACCACGAAGGAGAAACTATAAGCAGCAGATGTCACACGAAGGTTGAGTGACTGTAATTCCTAGACAATCAAGAGACGTGAAAACAGGTGACACACACTCATGACGATACGCACTGGCCTTAAACTCACACCACTTCGAAAGATGTCACTTAGACCCGGGAGCCATGCTCTTTCCAGCAAACCTGACTGATCACTCTGCTATCTCTGAATGAGAGAAGTCTGCACTACAACACAGTGCCACAAGAAACCCCAGAACCACACTGACCAGAAAGTCAAGTGTCTGCACTGACACCGTTAGGGGTAAGGTGGAATAAATGCAAAATCTGAGAAAGGGTCATTGTTTCAAAAAGGCGGAACTAATATAATGTAACTTGCATTTTTAGAGTAGAAGGAAGAGCGTAAATTCCTTTTGCGATATTGTTACTGGAATTCCTAATGATGCTCATTTAAGCATGTCATTAGAGAAGTGATATGAATCACGTAAGTGCATGAAACAATAGAGTTAAAAAACTGAAAAATCTCCAAATTTACTGAGCCATTCACGTAGGTGTTATGATAAGAGTTGTGATCTCTGTTCAAATACTGAAAATTGCTCTATCAATAATGAGAGTTTGGATTAACTTAACAGTGAGAGTGACACTTTGTCCGGGTAAAAGGAACTTCGGAGCAATTCCACAATATAACAGAAATGATTTCCATGTACTGCTTAGGTTAAGGGATGCGCATGAAGCGAATAGTTGCATGCTTGAACTAACTTAGATTCTAGACACCTATGGTATGTACGACCAGCAATTATAGTTCCGGGTGAATAATACTCGGTGTTCATTTTTATTTGTCCCCATCTTTCATTACCTCTTCTTCTTTTGTGTATTTTGTTTTACTTTTCTTGTCATTTTCATGTGTCAAATGCAAGAATGTAGTGGTATTAATGAACGTCTTTGTTTTCGTACTCTAATTAGCCCTAATGTGATTAATATTCCTAAATATCTTCTCTAAGTCACCTGCACCATTTCATAAAAATATGCAAAATGGGCTTAACTGCGAAGGAGGCGATAAATATTCCTCCTAAAGGAAGAACGGAATGAATCATGTAATCAAAGAAAAATCAATTTCTGTTGTGTAATTATGATGTTACAGGCTGCTTGAAAGGAGGAGGGATTTCCTCGAGCTCAACGAAACAATGACCAAAACAGGAACTACAGCGAAGAAAAAAAAAAAAAGCCAGTATGCAGCAGAGACGGGGAGTATCGAGATTGGAAGTGACACGGGAGACGATTAAACGAATTGTCTCACTTCCAGTCCTATCGAGGACAAATAAACATGCAGCTCACAAGATATGAGAGCATTACTCCCAATAGGGAGGAATTGATATAACAAAAAGGCTAAATAACTAAAATGAAGAAGAGAATATATGAAATCTACACAATGAAATGAAATCTTAAAAGAGGACTTGGCAATTTGAACCGTATGATTTCTCCAAAACAAATTAGAAGACGCCTGGATACCGAGACTACTGGTGGGTGTGAGGTTTCATTAAAATTCCAAATGCTTTAAGAACTGGTAGGGAGAGGAGCCGGAAAAAACTGGAAAAGACTATGTATCTAGGTCCTGGATTTTACTTAGTTACTGATTCCCCTTTCACAAAAGCCCACAAAATAAGAGTTAATTTAATAAACAAGGATACGGGCAATTCGAGATCAAACTGTCATCTGAAGAAGGAGGCTGGGAGGTGGAGAAACACTGAGGATTGCATGATCAACAAAACGAAGTCATGCTAGGCAGACTTTCCTAATTTCTCTCTTAAAATCTCCGGCTAAAAACCCTCACGGACAAAGTCAACAGACTATAAAGGCAACAGGGCTCCAAATGGAAATCAGCTTAAGGAGAAGGACAAGTTATAGAAAAAGGTTATCAATATATAAATAAGAGGTTACAGAAACTAACCTCAATACACCTGAATTCAGGAGACGTCAGCAGAGAACAAGAATGAATTTGCTTCTTGCTGAAAACATTTGGAGATCAAACGATTCCACAACTACACTAGGCAAATCATCCCACCTTTTAGAGCCAGGATAAAACTCCTAGCCAACTGAGTAGTATTAAACTTGATACAAGAAAACGACCCACTGTTTGCAGCAGCATCCTGCCTAGTGTTGCGAACAAAGACACCTGGGTCAGGTACAGAAACGTGCACAGGATGTGTCTTGTTACAGTACATTACATGCACCAAACATAATGAATTCACTTTACGTCTATGCCACTAGTCAATGGAGGAGTTCACTGATAAAAAAAAATACTGGGGAACACCACTAGAGATGCAAAAGGGAGCAGTTATTGCACCATCAACGAAGAAACATATAAGCCAACTGGTTAAAAACTTAGAAATAAGTTGCCAGTAAGAACAAGTGACGGCATGAGCAAGGAATTATGTCTTGCCTGGATATGAACACAGATTGCAACCTGCAAAATTATAAGGTTTCTCTTTTACACAAGTTTACACAAGTTTAACTTCAATATGAAATTTGCTTTTAGTTAAAATTAAGTGTCTTTATCATACACTAATCATACTAGCATGCAAACACATGCATAGCGTAAACAAACATTCTGAAAGCATCGCTAAAAGCATCTTATGTCTCCTACTTGCGCCAGACAATGCCCAAGAGCATTCCAACTGATGAAATGTTGAGAAAACAACATTATGGTTCTTTCTTACATAAGCAGCTCTGACAATGTTTCACCTAAAACACATTCTTGCAAAACTCTAAAACCATTGTTACAGTAAAGGTAAGGAGCAGTAAGTTACTAATACTGGTGTCATCTGAAAGTGTTTCAGTAGTGGACTAGGAATACCAAATATAATTCACCTGTAAGTCAAAAGTTTTGGCCAAGGTTGAAGTTGTGCAAATTCTATGGAAACTGGAAACATAATTTCCCCTCAAAGACACCTTAATAATGAAATTGAAAACAAGCTATGAGCACACTTAGGCAGATAGGCGAACTCCCTTCTTGCACATCTACGAATAATGTTCTACCTTCGCAGCATGCTTCAATAAAGTATCGTTCACGATGAGGGAGTAATAATGATAAGGTCAGCGTAAGATATCTATTGTTGTAAATCTGCGTCCACTGTTCACCTCTCAGCAATATTTAACAAGTCAAGGAAGAGCTCGGCTACTTTGGAGTTATCGAAATGAAACAAGATACCGTAGGGAAACTTTTCTATTTTCTTGTGCTGGAAGTCATTCCAATTATAGGTTATGAGTTCTGCCCCCTGTATCAATGTTAAGGGAATTATTGCAATCAACATTCTGATATATTATACGATCCAAAATGAATCACCCTGTGAGAAACACTTCAGCATGGGAAAGCCCCAACCGCCATTACATATTACACGGCACTCGAGAGGTACGACTAAATGTTGCCCTCTGAGGAAGAATGGCTCTAGAAAACTCTAAAAGCACAGACGAAAAGGCAGACAAATTGAACATTTTGCAGTTCCCTTGTTCTAGAAATATGTTTCACAGAATACAAAAAAGACATTATTCGCTGACAAATTCTTCCTTTTATCTGTACCTCCAAAGATGAACCTCTGCAACAAATTTTTAAAATAATTCGCATATAAACAGATTGCAACAATGAATGGCCTCGTATGGTTGACTAATTTTGCATACAAAATATTCACACAAATACTCCTTCAACAAGTCAAAATACTATTACTTTTCAGTAAGAAAATTAAAGCCAACATTGCTGCACGAAGGCCACCAATTTCGTCCTAATCGAACGGCTTTTCAAGTCGGTCATCATATATTCATGCGCCATAACACATACGTCATTACTTATCAACGTAAGCACACAACGAATAATGTGTTAGGTTGAAAGACTGACAGTTACGTTCGTAGCAATATGCAAAAAACTCGCACGTAAATTATTTATGTGTATGTATGTATGTATATATATTTATGTATGTATGAATGCATGCATATAATATATATATATATATATATATATATACTATATATATATATATAATATAATATTCCATCGCGCAGCCTTCTGGTGTCTCAGCAAATGTGCACAAGTTGTTGGCCCTACAGCATTTTTTCTTGACCTCAACACATGCCGGTACCCATTTACGAGAAATGTAGGTATCCAAAGTATGTCTGAATGTGTATGTGTATATATATATATATATATATATATATATATATATATATATTATATATTACCTACCACAAAATACAAAATATCACTTGAAATTAAATAAAAAAGACATACCTGGCAATTGCAATGAAATGGTTTCATGTCTCTTGATGAAGTGGTTGTACGGACTTACAAGAAATACAAATAGAAATAACAACAACAATATTTATAATTTTTTTCCGTTGAAATATCGTATGAAACGAGAACCCCAGACACAAAAGGTGAGTTCATAACACTGATACTTCAAACGAGTGGTGTTGGGTGAAGTATGATAACAAAAGCTAATAGCGTTCTTTATTTGAAGTGCCACGCGCAATGGTTGATTGATTGGTTATGAAATTTAGGTTTTGAGGACCAAGCGCCGGAACCCATCAGGATTATTCAGCTACTTCTCTCCCACAACTTAAGCTTAAGTGGGGTTTGATCATCGTCATCATTTCATCACTTTTAATGTCCAACAAGGTCAGAATATATGCTTGGGTTGTGGACTTGGTATGAATAAGAGTGGTATTCTTCCCAAAACGAGAAATTGCACCGCTCTTTATTCCTCCCACTTTTTTATGAACAAACCGCCAAATTTGAAGAAGTTTTGATTTTCCTCCTTGGCTGAAGCTGCCAGCCACACAGGAGATTTAGGAGTTCTTACTTCTGCAATCTGCTGCCTCTGTGGTTTATCTTGAACCCATTTAGATGTCAAATAAACGTCCAAGTCTCTGGGGACTTTGTCTGTTAAGGCTCCTCGTACTGTAGCTTGACCTATTTGTATGCCACTTATCATTTACTAGCCTTTAGAGCCTCATCATGGCTACTAAAGTTAACTCAAGCTCCCCATTTACATTCACTATCAATAAAGCTCATCCTGATTTCTGCAACATTTCCAAATGATTTCAAAGCTGTCGAGAGCATTTCATAATGACAACTGACTGGTAAGTCTTCGATACGGAGCATTCTCTAATCTTTCACACTTTGGATGAAAATTTCGTGGAGAAGTCTGTGTCCTTGCTTGAAGTCGTCACCAAAGAAGCGTGTCTAGAGGGTTCAGCGGGGGGCAAGTCAGGAGGGGTATCAGATTTGTTATTACTGCTTTTTATCACTTTAATTTTGGAGAAGTCATCAACATTTAGAGAATTTTCGATCTCCATGATGGATGCAGAGGTCGTCATCTGTTCCGAAAGAGCACCATTATAGGGCCCAGGGGTACTCGAATCCTTGCAACAACTAGGCATAAAGATTTGAGAGGGGAGGAAAAAATAAATAAACCTGAAAACCTTAAAAAGATATCATCAGCCTTTCATGGAGTTTATTCCTCCAATAATGGCACAAGTGAGAACCGACTCCCAAATGTCCACGTCCCTACCCTACCCTACCCCACAGGGCAAGGCACAATATGACTATATTCTGTTTTTTTCCATCTGTCCACCCGCCTGTGGTGTTTGCGTATGGTAACACTGCGTCCCGGGCTTTAGATAGTTACATTCAGCAATTATAATAATATCCTATTTCGAATATTAACGGTGTAATTCGCATACAGTAAATTATTAAAACACTTTTCAGTTGTAAATGTACACCCAGATAACCTTTTATTCACCTAAAACTTACACATAGCGTAACTATCTAAAGCCCGGGACGCAGTGTTACCATACGCAAACACCACAGGCGGGTGGACAGATGGAAAAAAAAAAACAGAGTATAGAATGGCCTAAGTGTAAGCCAGACCCGCTTGATAGGACAGAGTATAACAAGAATACAATCATCCACACCCTAATCACATTATGGGCCAACCTGAAAGAAAGCCGAGAGTCCTATCCCCAGAACCAGACTCCGCTGAATCCGTGGTCCGGTCCCGCAGAATAGTTCCGTCTGATATCTCTCAGGTCCGAACATTATCGGGCAGTTGATGGTCGCACTACAGTGCTTACTAATTAGCTTCGGATATTAACCCAACCCGAGCTATAATATCTTTCCCTATTTATCAGGGCCAATAAATTTACAAGAAAGCGGAAAATTCCACAAAATTAGTCCAAAGAAATACATAGTAATAAATGAGACTCTTGGACTCAAACCGGGGAAGAAATTCCTGGGGTTCAAGAGCCCGTCTCTCCACGTCAAGGTGGTCCCACATCGAGGGGGCCACGCGCAACGGGACCCTAGTACGGAAATGGGTTCATGTTGTTGTTACTTACCACAGCAGGATTTATAATCTGTACTTCCAAACTATGTTTGTCTTACGACAGCTATAGTACGATGACTGTTATTTGTATACGTTAGAAGCAGAATTCTCCGTCAGTGACGTTGATGTAAACAACGGAAGGTCTTGGCCAATACGTATGAAAGCTGTGACTCTACAGTATACCAAACGCTACATCGGAATACAAAAGCTCTACACAAATGGGTAGCAGGATCGACTTCTTTGTGCACCAGGAAATGAGAAATCATTCCAAACAAAGACTAACAGATCCAATAAACAAAAGGACAAGAAGTGGACACAGACTGAGTTATAGAGATGAGAAAACAAATTTTAATCCTCATTCAAATATGAATCGCAAAGGACTTTTTTCACTTGAGGAATGTTTTTCCAGAATAAGAGGAGGGGCAGATAAAAGGTAGGGGGAGCAATACAGGACATATGAGAGATAAGCGGAAGAAGGCGTTATGTTACGAGCAGCTAGAACGATTACAGCAAGGGTGGGGAAGGGGCCTATGGGCGTGAGGTCGGGAAATTCTTCACAAAACCAAAGATCAGAAATTTCCAACTTCTGTGTGAGGTCTAAGAAGCCAACCAACATGATAATTTCATCAAATGTAACTTCTGTCTTCAGGGACTGACGTTTCTCCCTACTGATGACCGAAGGCAAGAAATTCGTAAACACTTTTGAAGCAGAAAAAGAGACCGATGAACTGCTGCCCGCACTGCATTTTTCTATACTCAAAAAACAGCCAGGAATTTCCGGTTTAATTCTAGTTCATTGCCTTGTCTAATTTGTCAGTTTTACCGGTCACTCAAATTCCTAACCTAAAACAACTTGATCTATAGCAGTAACACTTGGCAAATAGCGTTGAAAAGAATGACACAGAGGATAAAATGTATATAACATTCTATGGAGGAGGCCCTTTTCTAAGAGTCCACGAAATCTTTATTGAAAATGACCGGGAAATAGATTCTAACTGGATAGAGAGAGAAAACAATCATTCATCGAGAATCCACAAAACTGCTCTCCATCAAAGCGGAATGAAAATGATCGATGGCGAGCAAGGTCTTCATAAAGGAAGCCGCTCAAAGCCTTCACTGAAGTGTGAGAAAAAGGCCTTCGCCAGTACGGCACACATGTAATGCTTAAAACATTTAATAACTCGAGATCATAAAACTGGCGGAACTTGGTAGTATGTACGCCCGAGTCAGTATACGTGTGTGAATGGCAATTTATCATACAATATCCTTCGGATGTCGTGGGAATGATTCATAGTTGTTATTATCAATGTATAACGGTCAAGATTAAATCTAGGCTATCCTGCTCTTAATCTATTACAAGCTAACCTACAAACGAACACTTATTCCTACAGTTAGGTAGTTAAGAGGCAAAAACAAGCACAGGTCCGACACTTTGAAGGGCTAATGACGCTGAAACCCTCCTCCCCACCACACACAAATATATATATATATATATATATATATATATAATATATATATATACTAATATATATATATATATATATATATATACATATATATGATATATATATATATAGATAGTACAGATAATAGTTATATATATATACATATATATATAATTATATATAAATTGATATTTACATATATATTACACCCTAAAATATATTTATTAGATATACATATTATTTACTATCTATTATATATACATATATATACTATATATATATATATAATATATATATATATATATATATATATATATATATATATACTATATACAAACGCGCATACATTATATACGTTTATGTATCTATGAATGTGTATAAATATATGCATAAAAGCAATTTAATGTCCGATTTACCATACGTTAATGAGTTGTTGCTTACTATAGCATTCTTTCATGATATTTTCAGGTCTCCCATTGGCTCTCATCCTGCTTTTCCCGTCGTCAGTCCCACCTAAACTTCAGGCATTTTTTTCTGTTGTAGAGATCGTTTTCATACTTTCAATGTTGAATTAAACTGAATACAGAAATGAGGCCAAAGGCCAAGCACTGGGACCAATGAGGTCATTCAACACCGAAACGGAAATTGACAGCAAAAAGGTTTGAAAGGTGTAACAGGATGAAAACCTCACGGCAGCTGCACTATGAATCAGTTGTTAGGAGAGGGTGGAAAGTAAGATGGAAGAAAGAGAATATAATATGAGGTACAATAAAACGAACAAAAGGGTTGCAGCTAGGGGCCAAAGGTGCGCGGCAAATAACCTTAAGTAATGCCTACAGTACACCGCAGCAGGTGCACTGACGTCACTAACCCCCAGGCCGAATAATTTCCATGTGCTGAACACCAGATCTAAATCTCAGGAACTTCCTTCTCTGTAACCTGATCTACCAGCACAGTCGCCTTGCGTCCGTACTCACATCTCGCTTAATTCCACATCTCCACTATTAATTCCGGCAGCGTCCATAGTCAGTATCGGCTGCATGGAGTAACAGAGACCTTTTATGTACCTTTTGCTTTTTAAACTACTGAGAAATTCTTTTTCTGGTAATTTCTTCACTTGATACTTTTCCCGTTTTAATTTTTGCCACTACCCTCTCAATAACTGCTCACCTGTCAATTGTGTTCCCGGGGTAACACTGTTGTTTAGCCTCTTTCTTCTAAGGTCCTGTCCATTTACTAAAGCTTGGTACTTCTCCTGTAGCTCTTCCACATTTGTTCTTTGGCAGATTTCATAATACTGAAAGTTTATGCTCACAGTTTGCGATCCTGAATCGTCTTTGCGAATCCTCCTGTAAGATTCGACATTAATTCACTCGCAAAACTCACACGGTCATTTCCTCGAGTGTCATTTTTCTTTTGCTTTTTTCTCGGATTTTGCTTTGAATACTACGTCATCTGCATACATCAATAACACCAACATCAATCAATATCATGTATAAGCTCTTGAAAGGCCAACTGTAATCATCAGAGATCAAATAGCGGAGTGCCTGATGACTGGTCATACACAACAATCGCTGAAAATTGTTAAAAATTTTACGCCCTAAACAGAACGAACTGATTTTTAAATCACGACTGGCAATACTATCATCAAAGTTATCGCCGCCTAAAACAGCCATTCTATTACCATAATTTGAAATCAAAAGAAATAGAATGTGATCATCTCACCCCAAAACAAACACCGAAGTGATTTAACCACAATGAAAAGAAAACGTTAAGAATAACATTTTGTCAGCGATGGCCAGTTTCTCCCACTAACTTGAAATTTCCCACTGAACTTACAAAACCTTCCCCCGAGGGGAAACACCAGCGCTCACGTCTAGTAATTTAGGTCATTCAATAACGCTGGATCAATAAGAGTAAGCACCTCTTAGCATACAATAACCACAACATACCTTGACCTTTTTAACGCATAATCATAACGCAAAATGATTATAATTATTATCACTCTACAAGCAAAATAGCATTCACTCAAAATAATTATAATAAAAAATCGTTAAAAAATTGTAAGACAAACACTCAACAACAACAGCAACAAAAGAATATTCATAAGTTATAGTTTATATTATTATTGGTGTTATTTATCAAAAGGTGCAAATTTTCATAATTTCGACAGTTTTGTCTTATGGCTCTGCATACGCTCCTTGAGGGCCATATAAATAAAATATATGTAACGCAAATGCAGTGATAGAATACCCCGCCTGATACTGGAAAAAAATGAATACGGAAGACCCATGGGCATATCCAGGTAAGGTACAATAGTTTTAAATAAAAGATAGTTGTAAAAACCTTCGGATTAAAATCCTCAGCTCTCAGGGAGATGCCCCAAAAGGGATTGTTCTTGTGAAATTGTTCAATATTCGGCCTTATGAATCCCAGCTGCGCTCTGAAACTCAAACGAAATTTCTTTATGTACCAACTGTCCTTCAGCTCACCTTTTATTCCCCGAGAAGTAGAAGATCCTGAAAGGTAACAGTAAAGGACTCCTCCTTCACAGTTGACAGACGATGACGCAAAACAGTCACATGAAATCTGGTATGAGCGGCAATGAGTTACAATAAAGTCCCTGAACCAACGGTAACCATGCAATACTAATAAATATAACATCAAGTACCATAATCAAATGCTCCATATATTAAGTGAAAAACCTCACATCTGTGATTCTTTCATCGTTCAACCTGTCGAGTTTAGTAAACCAATAAGGAAAGTTCGCTAAAACGCTTTTTCTCATTTACAGTGACAGCTTCGTTCTAGATCGTACTTTATATATATATATATATATATATATATATATATATATACACTATAATATATATATATATATATATATATATAACGTTCTAAGATATGACGGTTACTGGTAACTCGAACAATAGAAGACTGTTGTAGGAGGAAGTACATCTCAGGTGGTCCTTACAATACATTTTATTGCGAGGTTTCAAAACGAAGGTTTCATTTTCAAGCTATAAAGACATAAAACAATAAAATTAACATTAAAAGCGCTAAGACATAATACATTATAAATAACAACATAAAAACTAGTGGTAGCAGAACCAACAGGACTAGATTCAAATTTTTATAGTCACCGTTTTCATGGCTATACATTAAACTCTTTATCCACATTACTTCATCGTGCCTCACTGACATCTATTGAGAGTTTTATCACGAAGAAATCAACTTTTTACGTCAATATTTTACAAGCAATTATTTTCCCACTAAACTTTTTCACAGTTATGTTTTTATAAACTTCTTAAAATCGTTTTTCTTCCAAAAGTGTCCTTACCTACTGTGCCTAAGCTTCCAATTTATGCAAATGCACCTTTAATCCATGACAAACATTTCTATGATACACTAAGAAAACTCATATTTAATTATATAATATTTATCAGATTTAATATCAACCCGACAAATCCACTTAGTTTAGGTAGTTTGTTTAAATTCAAGGATAAACTTGACCCTTAGATGACCTCATGTGTTGTCTACAAGTTTAATTACCATAGATGTAATCTGGGGACCTACGTGGGATCCACACAGAGGTTACTAAGTGTCAGAATTGATTGCCATAAGTGCGTTAGCTATCGAACTGGTGACAAACTTGTTAATCCTGAATTTTCAAACATCAGAAAACACGCCAGTAAATGCAAACATAATATACAATACAAAGATTTTGAAATATTGGCACGGGCACCGAGTGGCAAACTACTGACAATTCTGGAGTACTTGTTTATAAACAGCTTGTTCCTCAATTGAACACTTGGCAGTCTTCCTCGGCAACTCTTTGCCTTACGTGAGCTGTTGCCTTTTGTCATTTCTGGTTTGTTCCTTGTTACTTTCGATGGTTGGTTCTGCTACAACTAGTGTTTATCTTGTTATTTTTAATGCATTATGTCTTGCATTTGTATTTTAGCGCTTTTAATGTTAATTTTATTATTCTCCTCTCTCTCTCTCTCTCTCTCGCAGCTCCGCCCCTCTCCTCTCTCCTCACGAACCTCTCTCATCTCTCTCTTCCTCCCCACTCTCTCTCATCGGCCTCCCCTCCCTCTCCTCCTCTCTCCTCTCTCTATCTCTCTCTCTCTCTCTCTCTCTACTACTATATAATATAATATATATTATATATAATATATATCTATATATATATATATATATAATATATATATAATATATATATATATATATTAAACATACAATAGATATAAAATATATCATCATTAGCCGTTGCTAGTCCACAGCAGGACAAAGGCCTCAGACATGTCCTCCCACTACCGTCTGTTTATGGTCTGTATAAATATATGCTATTCTATGGCCGCAAATTTTCTTGCTCGTCAATCCATCGTCTTCTCTTCCTTACTCTGCTTCGTTTGCAATCTCTAGGGTCCCATTCTGTTATTCTTTTCGTCCATCTATTATCTGACATTCTCATTATATGTCCTGCCACGCCCATTTCTTTTTCTTACTTGTTGCTAGAATATCCTCTACTTTAGTTTGCTCTCGTATCCATGTTGCTCTTTTTCTGTCTCTTAGTGTTATTCATATATATATATTATATATATATATATATATATATATATATATATATAATGTATGAATGAATGTATGTATGTATGTATGGGTGTTATAAATATTTCATATGTGTATATATATACATACATATATATATATTCCCAAAAAGGTACTGTAGTCAGTATGTCAATCATGCAAACCAGCAATTTTTCTCCAAGACCGAGATCCGGTTCCTAAGAGTTTAAATAGTTGATTACTTTCTTAATGACTGGACATGAGACTGGTACTTCAACGAAATAGGACTTTAAATGAAGTTTCCATTATAAGACGTTAAATTTTGCATTGCAATAACCTTTTATAAACACGCAAACTGAAGAAATAGAACGCAAAATTCACATGCGCTATGTGAAGGGAAGACATAACTAGTATTCGAGCACTTCTGAAGTTTAATGGCCTGGCTCCAGTTACCATGTGCAATACCGAAGTAGGTCCAGTGTGACTTTCCAAATGATGGAAAGACAGAAGGGTGCTGGTAATTATACGTTACAATATGACATCAGTATATACGTTGAGCTACGCTGGGTTTTAAACTACTGAATTGTAAATCAGGTCAGGAAGACCTACACTTGTTACGAGAGCAATCGTTATAAGTGTGATTGCTGAAACCGTGTTTTTGTAAACATTTTTTCATGTCATCGGCAGTTCGATGTCTCCTGCTTTTGGGTTTGGCTTTCACCACAACTTTGCAAGAAAGTGTATTTCAAGACAGAAGGAACCAGACCTGGATCTTTATGGCACTCTCGGATAAAACGGGGTATTCTTTCCCAGAAGCTACTAGATTTTGCTGTTGATAACCTCATTTCTCCGTTTCTTCTAGGGATAACTTTGGAAAATACATCACCCCTTTGGTGGATTCTTATTCCACGGAAAAATCCTTCGGATTGTTCCATCGAAGATCAAGGTTTGGAAGGTTGAACTAGATAGTTTCACTTGTAATTATCGATGTTCATCGATATCATCAATAAGCGAACCTTCTTTTTCCATGTCAGTGACAGGAGAGATGCGTTCTAAGAAACGCTTACCTCACTTGCCAGAAGGGAGATCAGGAAAATTACTTCTGCAAAGAAATCTACCGGTGGATATTTCTTTTCATAACCAACAGAGTGAATGCACACAAGGTACTTTATAAGAAATCGCTATCATTTAATTGCATTTAATATCATTTCAATGGGATCTGCCACCCTAAGGAATCGCATCACTAATGTACTAAAGTCCCAGCATCTCTGTAGTGAACTGGACTCAGAAGCCCTTTTCCAGCGAGGGGAGCAGGTTGCTCGTAGATAGCAATGCCAAACATCCTTCAACGGCCTTATTTTTTTTTTTTTTTTTTTTTACTAAAAACCAACAATCACAATCAACAAGCAACTACTCCTAAAGTTCAATGGCATTTTCAAATAAAAACAACCTTCCCAATTATCAATGGCGTTCAGAGGTCAGGTTCACCTTTTCAATAGAAAAAAAAACATAAATAACTACAGTAACACTGAACTTCTTGACATCGTAAGGTTAAACAATAGCATAATAACAAATCAAGCTTCAAACACACACACACACACACACACACACTTATATATATATATATATATATATATATATATATATATATATATATATATATATATAATATATATATATATATCATTTGTGAGGTTAAACTAGTTACCAGCACCCGAAGAATTCAGCTCATAATGAACTTCCAAGTCTGTTAAAACACAGGCACATTTATTCCTTTTCTCGGGTAATTTGTGCAACTATGAAAATATTCTAAAATATCATTCCGATGTATAAATAAGGGGGAAAACATGCTTTGTTGGTACACGGGGCTAATGGTTAAAAGGCGAGCATCCGAAACAAGCGTATTAGTACTAATACTTTTCTCCGGGACAATGACAGAAGCAAAGGTCAAAGAATAATGTTTTACTTGAAACGTAAGACCTGCAGTCAATACTGCACCTGACTGTTTTCTCTGTTTAACTAGGGTTCAATTAACTATTGTAAAAGTTCGCATATCTAAGAGTGCAATCATATGAATGGCCTTTCATAATGATTCCGTTTCAGAAGGGAACAATAGCTTATATAATGTCATTAATGAACCGACCAACTAAAGTTCATTTTCATTATTTACAATTACAACTTCCATTTACATACATTAATTACACAACTTTCCTATTCCATGGACATCTGCTTCTCAAAATAATGCCTTTTTAGGCCAGTTCTAAAACGCTTTCAAATTTTCATTCAAGATAATATTAACATTAATAATGACGACATGAAACTCTGAATTGATAAAATTTTGGGGTCAAGACTCAGAAAAAACAAACATTTCGAAACTTTCGACAGACTTTGGGAGACCGATAAGAGGAGCAATGGGTCAGAAGGACCAAAAAAACCTAGAGCGCGGTGAGGCCGAGTGCTTCTTTCCCTTTTATGTTCTACCAAGGCTACTCCGCGCGTGCTCTCGTACAATATGGGTCACCCCATTCAGCACGAAAGGAATTTCTACAAAGTGTGTCAAATGGTGCTAAATGGCCACATTGTCGTACTCTTTGCAACTAAGCATACACCAACCACAAAAGGACCCTATCTTGAATTATTTGTGAAGGAGATAAAAAAAAGGTTTCTCAAACTTTCAATCAAATTCAACCCATAAATGTCTCGAAAAGTAACCGTGAACTTTACCTCGTCACTTCAGCGCTGTCCTCTCGTACTGTGTGGCCGTATGGCAAACGCCAATCAGAGATTTCAACATATGGGATACAGTGACAGTAAACTCCCCTTTTTCTTGTTTTGTAAGCCCCCGGGATTCTCGTTTTCTAATTCTGTTGCCCCCAATCTCTGGTTTGCAACATTCGCTTTCCTTTGCAAGTTTTCTAACGCTCAATCTCAGGATTTTCCAGTTTTGCAGCAATGAACCGTATTTTCTACTTTTGTAAATGTACTGTCTATTTTGTAACAGTAATTCCCCTTCATTTTTTAGTTTTGCAACAATAAAACCATATTTTCTACTTTAGTAACATTGAATATTTTCCCTACATGTAAACCCGAATCTCTCCTTTTCCTTTGTAACACTTCACCTCTTCACTTTAAGTCATGTAAAAATGAATATGTTCATTTCCAATTTAGGAGGTCGCCATCCTGTTTCCAAGTTCCTACTGAGATATGGATTTCTGCGTTTCCTGCTTTCGCAGCACAGAACTTCCTTGATTCCTGGTTTCCAAAACTGGATCTCCTTATTTCCTATTTATTGTAACAATAAATCCCCCTGCTCCTAGTTCTGTGATAACCATAATTATATATTTCTTCATTCTGTTGTTTTCTCATAACACATTCTTTATAGTTCAGCATCGTAACAATGAACCTCAATAATGTCCATTTTAGTTCAGTAAGGCCCTCTCCCCTTTTTTCCAGTTTTGAACAATGATTCTAACTGCTTTCCAATTTTATAACAGTGAATATCCATACTTGTTGTTTCCTTGAGTAGACTATCCTCCTTTCAGTTTGTAATAATGAATATCAAGATTTTTTTTTTTTTTTTATATTTCCACTAAGTGGGTCTTTGCTGGGTGATAACTCATGAGATAATATAATTATAATGGTTGAATAAATGGTAATAAAAAAAACAATTAATGCTTTGTATATCTATCAAGGTCATTACTTCCCGACTGTGCAGTGTATTATTATCAATACTATTTGAAATGAACAAAATGGTTAACATTATCATTCCTTGTGAATACATTTGCTTACTGAACAAGTTACAACGACTATGACGTTGCCAAGCAAACTTCCTTCAACAAAAAGGTATGAGCATACAATAAGTCAAGATACTACTACTACAAATAACATCAGATCAGTCAAATTTCTAGCGAAGGCATTACTTATATTTAAAATCATAGAAAACATCATGAAGGGAATGGCATTTTTGTTGTATGTTACAACAACAAATCACAAATGAGAAAACAATGAAAATGGATTGTTGGTGACTGCTACATATGTAGTGAAGACATCATTTTGTGTCAGAGGAGCAAAAACCAAACACAGAAGTTGACAGATGTCTTCCTTATGGCAACTTCGCAGATCTACCCCAAGAAACAGTTTCACCTTTAGATTTCTAAGACATCTTCAAAAGGACTGACTATTATAGTATATAGTGGTAGAAATTTACTCTTTTTCACAACTGTCCTCCTGTGCCATCGTATAAAACGTTTAATGCTTTTCTAATCCCTTTTCCAATGATTTTCCCGTTTGACCAATATAAAAATTGCCACGTCTTACATTGGGCTTCCGTGACAAGTATACATAAATACACATAACATTTAACTAAAAGAAAATCTGTTTAGAAGCAAAGATCGGCGAAAGAGCAATCTAATGTACTTCTTTTGCCCATGCCCAAGAATAAAGGTAGACCCTTTTGCCCCTCACAGGAAGGCTGATTATTTATTAAATGAGTTAGGGAGCACCACTAAACGCATACTAATAACAAAAATATCTTCATGACATGCAACATCTCCATTCCAAGTTGCCAGACAAACAAATACTTCATAAAGCAATTCATTCTCCTTATCTTCACGTTGAAAACCTGGTCAAGGTCGGCAAAGAACTTGTCAGTCAAATAGGCCACAACTCAAAAAGCCAAGGTTGGCGGAATAGCCATGACAGCAACCAGGAATAACTTAAAAGGACGCATATATATATATATATATATATATATATATATATATATATATATATATACACATACATACATACATACATTCATACATATTGGAGCAAGTTTATCGTATTCAATTAATATTATAATCTAATGGAAGAATATCTCCATCAATAGAAAATCTTCAGGGAAAATTATATAAAACCTAATGATTAAGAATGACCTCAGCTATACTATACTTTAATAATATAAAAATATAACAAATATCATATAAAAAAAGATAATTTCAATTATGTGCGACGGTAGGTCTCGAAATTATTTTCTTTCTGTGAACATTTATTGACCGTAGCGAAAAATGCGACCCTTATAGGGGTCTACCAAAATCGATTTCTACTCGTTGGCAGCTGTGATGTAAAACAACGGAAATGACCGAGCGCTTAAATACAGCAACAAGAACTCTGCAATTAAGCCAGAATGCGAGCGAAGCACCTAGAACAACACCAGATATACAGGAGAAACAGCAAAACTAAGAAGTTGGCATCCCTGCCTTTAGCACGCACGACCTGCGTCGTATGGTTGGCATGCCTTAGCGGGTTTGTTATGGTGGTTGCTAAGCATGGCTCACTCGGGAGACTGACTGACTGACTGACCCCGAATACATAAACACACACACACACACACACACACACACACACACACACACACATACTTATACTTCTTCCCTCTAATTCTCATGATCATTATCATGATGACAACAGGGAAGGCAAACCACACCACCTGTGACAAAAAATACTGGAGCAGAAACCTATTAGGGATTGGTGCAAGTTTTCGTATTGTGTACTAAACTAAAAACGTGTGTACGCAGGTTAACTGAGCACTTGTGTGCATTCATACATACACACACACATATAATTATGCAAAAACAAGAAACTTTCTTTCTCTTAAAAACCAGGTTGCTTTAAAGATAAACAGAAGAATCAGGGCAAAGTTTACTTCAATGGGACACGGAAACTAAATATCAAGAAGTCACTTGATAAATATATAGACAGTCTTGGAACTGCTATCATTCATGACTGCGCACTTTCATGTGGAAGCAAGAAAAACTAAGCAGGATTAAGTGTAATGGAACGTTTATTTGTGAGGTGATATATAGTTAAAAGAATTGTGTATATGAAATACCTATAAGAAGAATTAACAAATCAATTCACAGATAAGTAAATATCAAAGGAGAATTCTCACAAAATGGTAGCATGGATTCTTACAGAAGCAATACTTCCTTTTTTTATGGCAGGCATCAACATTCCTCATAGTTTTACGGTCATTGAGATAAAAACCCACTTTTCTACTGGGGGAGGATAACAGTGACACCTGGACAATTTACACGTGTTGACGCTAAGCCAATAGAGTAGCACTCGCTCGCTTTCAAAGTAACATTTAAGACACGATCATAAATGGCACGCCGTTCTTATGACGCAAAAGAAAAAAAACATTGCTTTACACACCATCACGTGTTTTGTGTGTATGTGGGGGGGGGGGGGATATTAATATCCTATCTTCTGCATGTGGAAAAAGGCAACGCTCAGTGTATATATCTTCTGGAAGTAAAGACAAAAAGGTGTATAATCTTTTAAGTCTCAGTGTAAAAAATCCCTATTTTAAAAACAAAACAACCAAAGTACACTTGTCGAAGTGATGCGACCTCCAGCTTACTCGGGACGCATGCAAGGTTTTCCCTTCACGCATAAGTTGTAAACATTATATTCCTAACTTAACGTGAAGTCTTCGTAATTAATACTCATAATTAGTAATAATTATGCTAACAACGAGGATCAAATAAAAAGAACACAAATTATACACATTCATTTACTCTCAGTTATAATTGGAAACAAAAAAAATAATCGAACAGAAACATAACCTAAATACAGAAAAACGAATAAATTAAAACATGCTGAAATCTAGTCAACTAGAGCCTTATTTTCCCCAACGAAAATTAAAATAAATACGCTATATTCCATTAGAAAGAACTTTTCTGTACTGTTTAACATGCATATTATTTTTTTCCTTCTCATTCTAATAAATAAACCATAAATACCCTATCCTAAAATTCCTGTACCTTTAACTGAAAGCGAAACACCTTTTTCAGACCTTTTTAGGCTCTTCCATAGGGCTTTCCTACCCTCCCCCAACAACAACAACAACAACGAAGTAGTTTGTAAGCTTAATCTCCGAGTAAGCGAAAATCCCGATCACTATTATTTATATAAAAAGACAAAGGAGCCGTTACCTTACAAAGGAAACTTCACACTATAGAAAGAGTCAAGGGGGAAAAAGGACCAATAAGAAACCGAAAAAGACGAGGTGAAATAAAAGCAAAAACTGCAAATACACGATAAGAAAAAAGTATAAAAGCAACTGAGAAATTGGAAAAAACTGAGATCAAGGAATACGGCGTATCATTTCAGTGTTACTCAAAGAGAGTTTCATCTGCGTCTACTTCTGTTAAAATCACAGTTGAAAGAAAAAAAGGCCTTATTAGAGGCAGTGTGGCATCTTGTCACCTTAACAGAAATGAAATAAATGTCTATAAAGATGGTTCCGCAGAGAAACTCTACACCAAACCTTCAAACAATTTTACCACTTTAAAAAACGAAGGTCAGGGATACTACTGATATTCGGCCAAACCAATATTCCAAAAGGGCAGATCATGAGATCTGAAACGAGCAGACTTAATGATACCATCTACTAGGATTTGAACTGCAAACTGAACAAGGCGTTGACAGTTGGCAGAGGTGGATGATTTTTCATGTGCTACGAAACAAAACTCCTCAAGGTTGAAGGACGCTTCAAATATTGACAAATATTTCGACTCATTAAGTCACCAGCGGCCACATTATCATGAAATGGGAGCATGCTACGATATTCGTTGGGTCAGCTCGTTAATAGAGATTAACACGTAAGGGAAGTAACGGTGACAAGAAGCTTAAAAAAATCTGGGAATAAATAATTGAATTTTATGGAATGTATAACGATGCTTCAAAAAAATTAGAGTACTTGAAGTCTGAATAAGGGGTGGCGATGCTCGAAGTTTCAGTATATGTAAGATTATCTTTAGTTTTCGTACATAAGAGATTGAGGTATGAGCAAACTACTGGGTAACTTTGGTTTGACAGATGTTTCGGCGGAAGTGGACTTTGGAAAATGTTGGTCAAAAGTGTAAGAAATATATTGGATCCTAGATATTTAAGGATGGCTTAGAAAAGGGGTTCTCAACCTGGGTGGGGGGGGGGGCGCCCCCCCTAAGGAGGGCTTCAGCGATTTCCAAGGGAGACGTGAGCACTAGGGAAGAATAAAAAATCTCTAATTATATTCGTTATTCT